>NC_067477.1:112058164-112215664 GCF_947179515.1 Apodemus sylvaticus
GTCCACAATCTAACTTGTACTTTATTGGCTTATTGATCAGTATTAATGCTCTTGAAAAAAAAGCAATTCCAAACCTTTCCTATCTATTGTTATCTTTGCATATTTGCCTTTGATTGGTTTTACCCAGAATGCTTTATCTTTCTATGTGAGACTTTCAACCCTGAAGACATATACCCCATAGAACTATCTGATCTGTATGTATATACATATGCATAATAAAAATTATGTAGAAAACTTTTATCTAGAATCTCTCATAGGTTGATAACTACATTAGTAATTGCACAAGAGTCTTCATAAGAAATTTACAAAGACAAGTGTTTTATCTTCTTTATTTTATTTTATTTTATTTTATGTTGAAGGAACTGGGGCATTTAAGAACTTATCCAAGAGTTCATAGCAAATAGAGGATTTTCTTGTGGTTTGAGCTAAGATTTAGCAGAGTACGTTTGTAATTTCGTTTGCTTTTGGCTCATCACATGGTCAAAAATCAGTCAGTTTAAAAGGGAGGAAATAGGATACGTTCAATTTTATAGAAATCTTGATTTGGGGCTTAAAATACAATCAAATTAATTTTTTAATCTTCTACTGATGTTTCAGTCAGCCAAAGGCAATTTTATTTTGAAAAGCCATTAACTAGCATGATTTTAAACAATAAAATCAATTCAGAAACTATTCATTCAGTTAAAAATTTGAGACAGCCACATTAATGTAATTGTATTTGAACTACCCTAAGTATCATGTCCTTTAGAGCCAGTCTTAAATCATACTGTGCTCTTCACTTGGGCAACTCCCATTCCATCTGCCAAGGCACAGATGGGCCAGTCTGTGCATTCAGGCACTCCTTGATACACTGAATGTGATAGCAACAACTAGGAAGGCAGTGTACATGTAGCTCAGCTCTCTTTCGCATCCTCTCTGGGCAGCAAGGAAGGAACTGACATTATCTAATCACTATGTCTATTCATGCTCCTCTACTTCAAATCACTTCTCAAGCCCAGACTGGCTCTTTCTCTCCATTAATAACTAGATTTGAGTTATCCCTTAAGATCATATTTCCTCAGCTGCTGGTGCCTCTTTTCTGATGATTATGCTACAATGATCTGCTTTGGCAAGTCTTCAGACCTCCATTTATCACCTTGGGGCTACATCCCGGCCAGCCTGTTTTCTCTATCTTTGGTCCTTCCATATGCCCCCTCCAACTACCACATAAGCTCCTGTATCAACCCCCTGGCCAGATTTAATTTTGTATCCATGTCTATTCAAGCAGACATGCAAACAAAAATAATGTGTCCCCAGGAAAGGCTTCATTTCTCATGACCAAACTTAGCACAGCTTTTGCCATCATGAAGCATCTCCTGGGGTTCAAATATGTCCCTTGAGTGGTCCCAGAAAAACATTAAGACAGATGTACACAGGGAGAAAAAAATTTCTCTTGTGAAAACACATATAGGATCTTTCTAGCATTTCGTTAAATAAACACCACAGGGTAATTTTGTGTTTATGGAAGAAGAAGAAAAAAGCAACCTTTAAAGAAGATAGGCCATCAGAGAAATTTAATTATTCCCTCAGGTCTCTTCTGTGAAAAGGAAATGTTCACATGACAACTTGGGTGGCATGTTTTTTATGGTTGCTTCTCTCCTCTCAGGAAGGTGCTCATAGAAACAGGTTGTCAATGGAATCAGTTGCACTTTCCAAGCAGAACCCATTCCCCACTCTAGCCAGCTCTTACACTGTGGTGGGGAGTACACTGCCTCACGTTCATGTGCTTAGGGGGCAATGGAAAGAAATGCCCAAGAGACCAGTTGCTAGGAGGAACTGATGCCTTTTCAGACAATACTCGTTTCTGGAATTTTACAGGAAACTGTAGTAAGAACTTCAAGAAAGAGGAATTTACAACCTGTATCTTTCTTTTTCCAACCTGGCAATGTTTGAAAAATACCATTAAAGCAAGGGTAAAATTTTCAGAATTCTTTCCTTCTTTTAGAGAAAATCTCCAAAAGAGTATCTGCCGATTCTCAGAAACTCTTGAACTGGGGGCCAGGAGCTTTAGCATTCATATACCCTTCTGTTTGTCATCTCTGCTACCTATCCCCAACTGGGAGTCCACAAGAAAGATTGTGTAAACCCCTAAAGCTCCATAGAGCCTGAATGTGTCAGAGCATCAAGAAATTGAGTATTTCTATTCCACAATGGATTTGCTCTGGACATCTGCTTTAGGTCAGAGACCTATGCTATTTGAGAGCGAATGAAATGCATGCTTTAATCCCCAATATGCAGAATTACAGAATGTAGTCATGTAGACTGTGGATAGTTATAGCTTTGGCTGTTTCTACCCACAGGGAAAGGATTATGCTTAATGCCATTGAAAAGTCAATGAATAGATCTCTAGAGAATTCTTAATCATTTGTATATTTCTTTGAGAGCATTTATTGATAGAATGCTAAGATTTTCCTGTTGGACTGGTAGTTTCAACATTCTGGACCATAGTCTCCACATAGAAAGTTGTGGAGACTTGGGAACTCAACTGGGATCTTATTCCATCAGCCTGTCAACCTTCACAGTTGAAGTCCATTGACTAGTACTGAAGTAGCCACTAGACACATCCTCCCCACGGGACAAAGTTCTTGATGCTGCTCTCCCTTGTTTGAGCTCAAATAAAGCTAATCATTGTCTCTGTTGATTCTCACCATCTTTCTGAATCATTTTACAATTTTCCAATCTCCCTACATATATTCTAAATGACCTCCTACATCAAATACATATCATAGGAAAACAGTGGCTTTCCTTAAATGCTAGCCAGACCAAATCATTTCTCTTCATAAAGTATCTCTAAATCTTTCTATAGCTAGAAAAACAAGCACAAGCATTTCTTCAGCCCCATTCATCTCTAGATCTCAATAAATTACCTAGTATGTATATTATTTGAAATTTTAAAAACTAGGTGTGTGGGTTCATTTCTGGATCTTCAATCCTGTTCCATTGATCCTCCTGCCTGTCACTGTACCAATACCATGCAATTTTTAACACTATTGCTCTGTAGTATTGCTTGAGGTCAGGGATACTGATTCCCCCAGATTTTCTTTTGTTGCTGAGAATAGTTTTAGCTATCCTGGGTTTTTTGTTGTTCCAGATGAATTTGATAATTGCTCTTTCTAACTCTGTGAAGAATTGAGTTGGGATTTTGATGGGTATTGCATTGAATCTGTATAGTGCTTTAGGCAAAATGGCCATTTTAACTATATTGATTCTACCGATCCATGAGCATGGGAGGTTTTCCCATTTTTTGAGGTCGTCTTCCATTTCCTTCTTCAGAGTCTTGAAGTATGGCCACTTGATCCTCAACAAAGAGGCTGAAAACATCCAATGGAAAAAAGATAGCCTTTTCAACAAATAGTGCTGGTTCAACTGGAGGTCAGCATGCAGAAGAATGCGAATTGATCCATCCTTGTCTCCTTGTACTAAGCTCAAATCCAAATGGATCAAGGACCTCCACATAAAGCCAGACACTCTGAAGCTAATAGAAAAGAAATTGGGGAAGACCCTTGAGGACATCGGTACAGGGAGAAAGTTTCTGAACAGAACACCAATAGCGTATGCTCTAAGAGCAAGAATTGACAAATGGGACCTCATAAGGTTACAGAGTTTCTGTAAGGCAAAGGACACCATCAAGAGGACAGATCGGCAACCAACAAATTGGGAAAAGATCTTCACCAATCCTACATCAGATAGAGGGCTAATATCCAATATATATAAAGAACTCAAGAAGTTAGACTCCAGAAAACCGAACAACCCTATTAAAAAATGGGGTACAGAGTTAAACAAAGAATTCTCACCTGAAGAACTTCGGATGGCAGAGAAGCATCTTTAAAAATGCTCAACTTCATTAGTCATTAGGGAAATGCAAATCAAAACAACCCTAAGATTTCATCTTACACCAGTCAGAATGGCTAAGATTAAAAATTCAGGAGACAGCAGGTGTTGGAGAGGGTGTGGAGAAAGAGGAACACTCCTCCACTGCTGGTGGGGTTGCAAATTGGTACAACCACTCTGGAAATCAGTCTGGCGGTTCCTCTGAAAACTGGGCACCTCACTTCCAGAAGATCCTGCTATACCACTCCTGGGCATATATCCAGAGGATTCCCCACCATGTAATAAGGATACATGCTCTACTATGTTCATAGCAGCCCTATATATAATTGCCAGATGCTGGAAAGAACCCAGGTATCCCTCAACAGAAGAATGGATGCAAAAAATGTGGTATATCTACACAATGGAGAACTATTCAGCCATTAGAAACAATGAATTCATGAAATTCTTAGGCAAATGGATGGAGCTAGAGAACATCATACTAAGTGAGGTAACCCAGACTCAAAAGGTGAATCATGGTATGCACTCACTAATAAGTGGTTATTAACCTAGAAAACTGGAATACCCAAAACATAATCCACACATCAAATGAGATACAAGAAGAAAGGAGGAGTGGCCCCTGGTTCTGGAAAGACTCAGTGAAACAGTATTCGGCAAAACCAGAACGGGGAAGTGGGAAGGGGTGGGAGGGAGGACAGGGGAAGAGAAGGGACTATCGGGGAGTGGGGGGGGCTAGAAAAGGGGAAATCATTTGAAATGTAAATAAATTATATTGAATAAAAAAAACTAGTGATATACTGAAGTGTTAAATTATTATGAATTATTCGAGGATGTTTTAGTTGAAAAAATTAATATTGAGATATTTTAAGTTCATTTCCAATTTTTAAAAATAATAGAGGCTCCTGGCAGGCCCTGTGCCCGCTACCACTGACCATCGCTGGCCAGCCAGGCTGCAAGTGGCTGCAAATTTACAGCGCCTTTCACTGCTCTGAAGTCACATCAGAACTCTGCCTCCCGCCAGTCAGTTACCAGAGACTCTCCGCCATCTTGGCTCTCGGATGCCAGAGAGAACTGACAGCCCCGAGGTATGAAGACTTAGCCCGAAACCAACATCACGGGGGTCTAAGCCCTACAGGCATTGGCCTGCACCCAGGCCCTGGGCTATTCGGGGGGGAAGGGGGGCAATAGGTGTACCAACCCAGCCAGGAGGTTCTTTGCCTGGCAATCTGTCCTGGCGTGTGTGCACCACCATTTTGGCTACTGGACACCAGAGAGTTCTAGCAGGCAAAGCCAGCTAACAGTCATAGCCCGAGGCTAACATAGTGGGGGGTCTAAGCCCGCCAGGCATTAGATTGCACCCAGGCCCTGGGCTGTCCGGTGGGCCATCTGTGTGCCAACCTGGCTAAGAGGTTGTTAGCCCGGCAGACTCTCCCAGCACTTTCAGGGAGCTCGTGATTTCCACCATTTTGGCTACCAGACAGAACCAATTAACTGTCGTAGCCCTAGGCGAACATTGCTCAGGCCTAAGCCTGCCAGGCTTTTGCCTAGACTCAGGGCCTGAGCATCTCGGCTAGCCTTGTGTGCACCAACCCGATTGGGGGAGCGGCTGCCCTGCAGTGATTAGCACTCTTCTGATTCCCACAGAAAAGGTCCTGCAGCATCAGCACTCCCTCAAAGAGCAAACGGCACCACCTGGTTCACAGACACAATCTGGGGCAAGGCACACTAGGGCTCCAAGAACACCCAAGAGGAGGGCAGCACATCTGCAATCTGTGACAGGGGAAACCCAGCCATCCAGTGTTACAGAAATAGCCCTACAGCCTCACAGGAGGCTCAAACACAAGCCAGAGACAAGACCAACTAACTTCAGAGATAACAAGATGGCAAAGGGCAAACGTAGGAACGCTACTAACAGAAATCTAGGCAATGTGGCAGCATCTGAACGAAACTCTCCAACATCAGCAAGTCCTGGATATGCTAACACTCCAGAAAAACAAGATTTGGATTTAAAATCACTGGTCATGATGCTGCTAGAAGAACACAAAAAGGACATAAATGAATCTCTTAAAGAAATACAGGGGAACATGAATAAGCTAGAAACCCGATTAATGGAAACACAAAAATCACTTAAAGAAATTCAGGAGAATAAGGCTCAAGAGATAGAAGCCAATAAAGAAAAAATACAAAAAAGACTTAAAGAAATGCAGGAGAAAGTGAGTCAAATGGCAGAAGTCATGAAAGAGGAAACACAAAAATCTCTTAAAGAATTAAAGGAAAACACAAAAAAACAAATGAAGGAACTAAGCAAAACCATCCTGGATCTAAAAACAGAAGTAGAAACAACTAAGAAATCACAAAGGGAGACAACTTTGGAGATAGAAAACCTTGGGAAGAAATCAGGGACATCATACAACAAATATCAACAACAGAAAACAAGAGATGGAAGAAAGAATCTCAGATGCCAAAGATACCATAGAAACCATTGACTCAACAGTCAAAGAAAATGCAAAATGCAAAAAGCTTGTATCCCAGAACATCCAGGAAATCCAGGATACAATGAGAAGACCAAACCTAAGGATTATAGGTACAGATGAGAATGAAGATTTACAACTGAAAGGGCCAGCAAATATCTTCAACAAAATAATGGAAGAAAACTTCCCTAACTTAAAGAGAGAGATACCCATCAATATACAAGAAGCCTACAGAACTCCAAACAGACTGGACTTGAGCAAAAATACCTCTTGTCACATAATAATCAAAACCCCAAATGTACTAAAAAAAAAAAAAAAAAAAAAAAAGAATATTAAAGGCAGTAAGAGGTAAAGGCCAAGTAACATATAAAGGAAGACCTATCAGAATCTCATCAGACTTCTCACCAGAGACCATGAAAGCTAGAAGATCCTGGGCAGATCTCATACAGACTCTAAGAGAAAACAAATGTCAGCCAAGACTACTATACCCAGCAAAACTTTGAATCACCATAGATGGAGAAAGCAAGATATTCCATGGCAAAACCAAATTTACACAATATCTTTCCACAAACCCAGCTCTGCAAAGAATAATAGGAGGAAAACTCCAATACAAGGATCCATCCTTATCTCCCTGTACTAAGCTCAACTCCAAATGGATCAAGGACCTCCACATAAAGCCAGACACTCTGAAGCTAATAGAAAAGAAACTGGGGAAGACCCTTGAGGACATTGGTACAGGGGGGAAGTTCCTGAACAGAACACCAATAGCTGATGCTCTAAGATCAAGAATTGACAAATGGGACCTCATAAAATAATAAAGTTTCTGTAAGGCAAAGGACACCATCAAAAGGACAAATCGGCAACCAACAAATTGGGAAAAGATCTTCACCAACCCTACATCATATAGAGGACTAATATCCAATATATACAAAGAACTCAGTAAGTTAGACCCCAGATAACCAAATAGCCCTATTAAAAATGGGGTACAGAGCTAAACAAAGATTTTTCACCTGAAGAACTTCAGAAGGCTGAGAAGCATCTAAAAAAATGCTCAACTTCATTAGTCATTAGGGAAATGCAAATCAAAACAACCCTGAGATTTCACCTTACACCAATCAGAATTGCTAAGATTGAAAATTCAGGAGACAGCAGGTGTTGTTGAGGATGTGGAGAAAGAGGAACACTCCTCTACTGCTGGTGGGGTTGCAAACTGGTACAACCACTCTGGAAATCAGTCTGGCAGTTCCTCAGAAAACTGGGCCCATCACTTCTGGAGGATCCTGCTATACCACTCCTGGGCATATACCTAGAGGATTCCCCAGCATGTAATAAGGATACATGCTCTACTATGTTCATAGCAGCCCTATTTATAATTGCCAGAAGCTTGAAAGAACCCAGGTATCCCTCAACAGAAGAGTGGATCCAAAAAATGTGGTATATATACACAATGGAATACTATTCAGCCATTAGAAACAATGAATTCATGAAATTCTTAGGCAAATGGATGGAGCTGGAGAACATCATACTAAGTGAGGTAACCCAGACTCAAAAGATGAATCATGGTATGCACTCACTAATAAGTGGATATTAACCTAGAAAACTGGAATACCCAAAACATAATCCACACATCAAATGAGGTACAAGAAGAACGGAGGAGTGGCCCCTTGTTCTGGAAAGACTCAGTGAAGCAGTATAGGGTAAAACCAGAACAGGGAAGTGGAAAAGGGTGGGTGGAGGACAGGGGGAGGGAAGGGGGCTTATGGGACTTTAGAGGAGTTGGGGTCCTGAAAAGGGGAAATCATTTGAAATGTAAATAATAATATATCGAATAAAAAAAAGAGAAAAAAATAATAATAAAAGAAATCCCTTGTGCCCATGTATGCTTTCCCATTGTGAAAGTGTCATCATGATTGCAACATACACATGGTAAAAATATGAAACATAATTATAACCACAAAGATCGCTTTTGTAGACATTTTGTAGCAAAGTCCCTCTCCTGTTTCCCTCGCCTAACCTTTATCCATAGCTGCATCAGTTCACCGTCTCTATAATCTAATCATTTTCAAAATACACAAAGTGATGACAGTGTGCACCCTTTCAGAACGTTGTTTTCCATTGAGCACCATTCCCTAGAGAAGACACCAGGTTGTCTGAAGCAATAAGAGCATGCTCACTCTCCTTTCTGAGATCTAATCCATGAGACTCATGTGCCATAATTTAAGAATTTATTTCATTAGAAATATTTAAGTTGCTTTCACATTTTGACCATAACAAAACAAATGGCTAAATGTTTCCATGGACAGGAATAAGCAAAGTTTTGATATTTGGGGGACAGTTGCCCACGAGTGCACTTTCTGGGTCAAATGATAGCTACATGCTTAGTTTTATAAGAAACAAGCAACCTGTATTCCTACGGAGTGTCCCACTTTCTACTGCCACAAACCATATTTGAGTCACTAAGGTTTCTCCACACCATTGCTAGTTTTTGGTATTATCACCTTTATTTTCAAATAGATTTTCGTTATTTTAACATGTATAGGGGTATCTCATTTAGGACTTAATTTGTACTTTCTTAACGAATAAAGTTGTTTGACATTTATTGTTGTTGTTGTTGTTGTTGTAAATATATTCTGCTCTCATACAATACATCTAACCACAGTTTTTTCTCCCTCATCTTCCCCCCCCCTTCTCCCAGCTGCCCTCCAGCCCCTCTTTTCCCAAGATCCACTCCCCCTCTTCAGCAAAGAGCAGACAAATAGGACAAAACAAGATATAATAAGACAAGGCAAAAGCTTTCCTATGGAGGCTTTCCAACAGGAAGGAAAGAGGCTCAAGAGCAGGCAAAAAGTCAGAGAAATATTCACTTGGGAGACACACACACACACACACATACACACACACAATCTAATAACCATAACATATATACAGGGAACCTGGTATAGAACAATACAGGTCCTGTGCTTGCCACTTCAGTTTCTGAGAGACCATATGAGCTTTGGACTGTTTTTCCATGTGCTTATTCAGTGTTTGTCTGTGCTCATCACTAAAATGTCTGCTTCTGTATCTTTTGTCCATATTTTAGCGTGTTATCACTGTTCAGTTTGATGATTATTTACATAATCTAAATATTGTTTCTTTGTTGGACGTGTGGCTTGTAAATATTTCTTCAGAGTTTGTAGTTTAATCTCTTTATTGTAGGATCATTTACATAACGTTTTTTTTTAATTTTGGGGAAAATTATCAACATGTTTTCTTATAGATTCTATTTCTGTGACAAGTATAGAAGTTCCTAGCTTAACCTTAGAATCCAAATTATTTTAACATTTTTTTATATTTCTAAATAAAGTATAATATGACATATTTTAAGTTTGATTAATTTTTAAGATTACTTTTACATGTGTTTATTTACTTTTTGTGGGGGTCTATGTAGGGATAAGTAGAGGGGTTATGCAAATATCATTGAAAACTTAGGAAGGTGAGAAGATGGCTTCCAGGGATCCATTCTGCTTTCCAACATGTGAGTTCCAGAGATGGAATAGTCAGACTTGGTAGCCAGTGCCTATGAGTCATATGACCAGCCATGCCTTGAAATAAGTTTTATAAAGTATAAGACATAGGTCAATATACTTTCTTCCTTCCTTTTCTTCCCTCCTTCCTTCCCTCTTGCCTTGTTTAGTTCTCTTTCTGACTGTGAATTTCCAATTTTTCTAGTACAGTTTGCTAGAAAGGTTTGACAGGACCTTGTCTACTGAAAATAAGGAATGAGAGTAGCCTTACTGAGCCTTCCCAATATCATCCCACCTTCTCTTGGCGTCGACCTTCTAAAAACTTCCTGTGGTCCTATCAGGGCCAAGGTCTCCAATGATTCCCATTGCTCATCACCCTAAAGAAGATTAAGTACATCCTCAGTGACTGGACATCTTCAAACAAAGGTCCTCAGAGTGTCAACTTGTTCTGTCCTTTCAGTTGTAGGACTCCATTACCTTGCTTTCTGTCTTCAATCTCCATGATTCCAAAGAGCCAAATAAACACCATCCTTCCTTTGATGCAACAGCTCATTTATGGAAGCTAGAATTATCTGTAAAACCTCTGGATTTCTTCAGGCATGGCTCCCTAACTCCACAGTCCTAAGACTTTGCTCTGTGCTCTTTTCTTCCACTTTATTCCAACTCCCTTATTGAAGAGGTTGTCAGGCTTATATATCTGGACAGTGTGACAGATAAAGGCTTCTTTGTGTAGTAGTTGAAGAGACTAGGTGAAGACCTACATGCTCTTTACCCTTTCCTCTACCTAATACATCATCTAAGCCACACTTGGTTTCACTCTGAATATGAGCACTTAAAATTCTTTAGACTTACATGTTTTTGAGGCATTATCTTCACACATGATTGAAAGGGCCAGTCCTTCACTGACATCTCCTTAAGGGAAAATGCTTTAACATAACACACAGAGTCAACATGGCTATTCAGAAACAGGCCCAACTACAGCAGTTTTTGTCTTGGGTCCCTTTACACTTTAGTCGTTTAGGCTACAAAACCATGGCTATGATCATCTCTGGTTTACTTTCACTAATCCCTGGATATGTCAACATGTAGAGCCAAGAGTGCTACATATCAATAGGTCCATTTTAATAGGTCCTGATATTTCTGTCCATGTCCATTTTTACTTAATGTTGCATCATATTCTCCCTGAGGCACTTTAAGCAAATTGGACACTTTTGTTTTAAATAATAAAAAGCTGACAAATGAAATGCTTAAAAGTAGGCTATGCTGATTCTGAGAATATCTCTAGAATGAATGTATCAAAGGGTTTCTTTGTGACTCTGTGTGTGTGAGTGTGTGTGTGTGTGTGTTTGTGTGTGTGTGTTTGTGTGTGTGTTTTCTGAGTATGGTATTAGAATACCTATATCAAAAGTGTTAGTGCACTATCTTACCTGTATCACTGATGTGTTTGTTTTGTCATATTAATCCAGAAGAACATTGAATACACATTGAGTCAGAAATTTTAGACTGTTCCCTCAAATTCGGCTCCATCTTTTACCCCTGCACATCTTGTAGACAGGATAACTTGTAGTTCTAAGGTTTTGTAACTGTGTTGGTGTCCCAGTCCCACCAACTGAAGTCTTACCTGGTTACAGGATCTTGCTGTTTCAGGTCCCATATCTCCAATTTTTAGGAGTCTAAGGGTCACCCTCATAGGTTCCTGGAGTTTCCATTGTCCTAGATTTCCAGCTCATTTGAGAGATGATGTCCCCAATCCAACTATATTTCCCAGCACTCTCTTTTTCTCTCTGTCCTCCCACCAACTCATTCACCTGTTCCCAACCCACCCCTCACACAGTCCCCCTCCTCCATCCAGCCTCACTCCAATGTCTAATCTATTTCCCCTTCTGAGTGAGATTCAACCAACCCCTCTTGGGCTCTCCTTGTCACTTAGTTTCTTTGGGTCTGTTGATTGTAGTATATATCATGTACTTTATGACTAATATCCACTTCTAAGTGAGTACATACCATGTTTGTCTTTCTGACTCTGAGTTATCTCACTTCTATCTTTATCCCACTCTCCAAAAGAATGCATTCCCTACTAGTACCTTAGTTTATCAACTGAAAGTATAAATTTAAGAGATTAAGCTTTAGAAACTTTGACTATATGGCCAAATGTACTGAGCTTTCTGGATGTGTTATGTATTGCTGGAAGTTAAGCAGCTTTGTTTCTGAATGGTTGGAAACTTTCTTGGCTTCCAATTGGCTCAGATTTGGGTGAGAGTTCTGCATGCTGTAGCTATTGAGGCTTTACCCCATTATTCATCCAGATGATAATTTCTGTTTTGAGAGAATCAGTCATTTATACTGCTTTAAGTTGCCCTTCCTGACATCTAGTGAGAAATCTGACGCACACACTGTTTTCAGTGTGGTCCCATAAGAAAACGATCTTGCAAAAGCATCAACAGCCATAACTGGAGGTCCATACTAATGCTTAAAAAATTTAAGGTATAATTCTGCCAATGAGAGTTATTTAACTAATACACAAATTAAATGAAGTAACCCTCAATAGGGAGCTGTTTCTATTTTTCAAAATGTTATTGCTATGCATTCCCATCCCTGCAAAACCTAGTTTCCAAATTACCAAAATTGGGGTGGGGGGGGGGCAGGGGTAGAAATAAACAAGTCTTAGATTCAATAAATAAGTTCATTATACCCTAGATCTTCAGTAATATTCCAGACATATATGTGAAAAGGTGTATCACCAGTTAACTCTGTCAGAAAATAAAGTAACAAAATCGACTGATATATAGCCCTGAAGAATTCTCACACTCTTTTTGACATGGTAGCAAAATGCTCCTCTCCCACCATCATACAATGAAACCTTTCCTCTGCTCTTAATTAGAAATGAGCATCCATTACTAATCCTTCTGTTACTAAGTTTGCTGTGTTTCAAGAAAAAAACTTAAGCAAAATATGAGTATCAGATAGTGGGGTTGAAAACAGAACTAAGCTAAACATGAGTTTGTAAAGAACATATTCCTCTTACATTCTGTCCACTAACTACTTCTCTTACATTTTCCTGTCCCCAAAATATAATAAGAGATTGAAAACATAATAGATTAATAGATACTCAGGAAAAAGTAACTCATGGTAACAAGTATCGCCTCCCATGTTTATAATCTCTCTGTCCCTCGGTCTCTCTCTCTCTGTGCTGTGTCTGTGTGTGTGTGTGTGTGTGTGTGTGTGTTTGTCTATTTGTACACCTTTGCACATGTATGTGTGGGCACATGTATGTGAGGGCACATGTGAAGCCTAAAGATTGATGCTGGGTATCTTCCTCAGTTGCTTGTTAATACACACACACAGGTAGTCTCTCATTGAGTCATACATCACTGTCTCATCTAGTCTGACTGTCACAGAAGTGTCCCTTGCATGAAAGTCTACAATTAGACTCCAGAGTTAAGGTAATACTAGCACATAAGCATTCATATCTGCTGTTGCCCAACAGCTTTAGTACCGGGGAGCTGATTTCACCTTCTCTCTGACATATCTAATTCTTCAGATTCCAGAGTGGCGGTTGACTCAGTGATCTTTGTTCTCAAACAGATCAAGGAAGTGGTTGGCTTTTTGCCTATTCTGCTTTTGCCTTATATAGAGACAAGAATGTTGACTTCTGGTCTTTGAATATGTCAAAGATAAATCTAAACTCACTTTACTTTTGTGATTTTTCAGGAATGTCTTGAAACCACAAGTTTCCAACTATGGTTCCAACACTGTTACTATCTGAGGCTTTAGAACCACTGATGCCAGGGCTCCAACCCAGAGAGGTTTTGACAATTAGTTTGAGGTTGGGATACACATTTCTAGGTAACACCTGTTACCAAATCATAGTGATCATCTCATTAGTATATCACCTCTTACTCCCCCCTCCCCCTCCTCCTTCCCTTCCCTCCTTCTCTCTCTGTGCCCAAATGTGTACACATTCATGTGCATAGAGAACACAGACCTATAATTGATATCTTCATTAATTTCTTTCCTCCACCCTATTTTATCTGTCTATCTATCTATCTATCTATCTATCTATCTATCTGGTGACAAGGTCTCTCAATGAGCCTCAAGCTAACAGTAATGGCTTTACTTTTAACAGTAAAGCCATTTATATTGAGCTAACCCACATATAGATAATACTTAAAATCCCTGAACAAAAAAGTAATATATGGGAAAGCAGCCAAAAATCTGGCAGTTACCAGAAAAAGTTCCATCACTCTACAAGAGGGGAACTACTCTGGGGAAGATTTGCATTTCAGAGCTCTTCTGAGAGATCTCAGTAAGGTTAGCAAAGAGCTGTGTGGGAACTCAGGCAGAAAGACAGTATTACTTGTCTGGAAGATTGAATAGGTGTGAGGGATTCAGACCACTCTCAAAGTGAGGGGAAACTATGGCCCCTCCAGGAGGAAGCCACATCCTTGCTAGAGAATAGAGAGTCATTGCCTACGGAAATTCCTGGGATGAATAAAAATCAGATCATAGAACTGAGAGACATCCTGCCAGCTTTTCGTCAGCTGGGATGTAAAAGTTTGGATCTAACCAATGTTTTATTCTCTTAGGTTTTTGACACTGTGACTTAGATTATTTTGTTTATCAAAAACATATTTTTGCTTAACATTCCCAGAGGCTGATATAAGAGATGAGTCTGAGATGAGACGGCTCTCATGAGTGACCGCTTCTCCATTGTATGTGACCTCATCATAGTCCCATGAAATAGAGACCTGTGCTCCTGGCCTAGTCCCCTGTCTTCCTTTTCGAAGAAAGCTATCCCATGTGAGGACCTCATCTCCATGTTATAATTATCTCCCAAGGGCCTCCCAAGGGCCTCTCAGTGTATATTTACACTGAGAATTACATTTAAAAACATGGATTTGTGAAGCATATATCAATTTATAAACAATGTAACAGTACAATTAATCACCCACTTGAATGAAAATAACTGTTCTTCAGACAACTTAAAAAGAATCCAGGATTTCTACAATACTTCACCCATAATATCCAGGAAACCATGAAAGATTAGTAGACATTTGAGGGAAAAGAAAAATTACAAAACATTTAATCACATATTTTTATTTCTTTAAACTTTTAGGGTCAGTTTGCTAAGTTCAGTGATGAAGCTATCAGAGGATATTCTGAAGACTGCATGTGTTTTGAAATAAAGGAAAATACAAACCAGGTGCTGAGGGCATTGAGTATCACTGGAGATGTCTGTAAGTCTCTGCTTTGGTCAGAAGGATGTACTCTGAATACTTGTCTTTCCTCATTTCTAAGGCATCCATGTCCTGGATCAAAGACATGCCTACTTCTACACTGTTCCCAGTACCCTTCCAAAACTGTTGCTAAATCTTTGAATATTGTGATGTGTTTCAATAGCTGTCTACTACTTTGTGACTTTACTTTTCCTGATTATCCTTTCAACCACTAATGTTCAATTTCCATGAGTTCTGCATCACACTTGACCTTTTACCTTAAGAATCTCTTCAATTTTACAGGAGTGCCATAGAATGTTAATTATCCATTTAAAAATGTTTCTTTTCTTTTTCTCCTTATTTGCTCTATTATTTCATTTAACTTTTTCTTCCTGTCACTAAGAACATCATCATACCAACATTTTCTTCAGCCTACAATGTTACCATTTTTTACTTTGTTTAGTCTTTAGAGATTATGGTCTTTTCCCTTTTCCTCCTTCTAAACTCTGCCATGTACTAGGACCCCAATCTCTTAAATTCATTGCCTCTTTTTCTTTAATTGTTGTTACAAATATGTGTACATATATTTGTACATCAATATATATTCATATATTTACATATACATTTCATACATATTCTCAGCATTTTCTTAGCCATCTACAGTTCTTTGTGTAGGCTGAAGATTCTAGAGCTTTCCCTTATCCACATTAGCATATAGATTGCTGTTATCCTTTTATAGCATGCGTAGGCAGCCATGTTTGTGTGATTTTATGGGTGTGGCTTCTATGATTTTTAAGAGAGAATCTTACAGAAAATGTTTTGTCCTACCTATTCTTTTTTTAATTAGAGATTTGCTTTAATTACATTCCAAATGGTATCCCCTTTCTAAGTTACCCCTCAAAAAAAAAACCCTATCCCATTCCCCTCCCTCTGCTCCCCTCCCCCTCCCCAATTTCCTGACTTATAATCTTAAAAAAAATGTCCGAGTCCCCATAATCATCCAAGACTTCCTATTTGAGTACTTCTGAGGGCTCTACTTGAGTAATTTTTTTAATATATGACACAGCCACATTCCCACTTGGGAGGAAGAATGAAGCCATCACAAATGGGAAGGGAGGGAGGGACCTAGGAAGGAAAGTGGACAGGGGGACAGGGAGTGGGGGGAGAGGGGAACATGATCTGGTATTGGGTGAGGGAAAAGGACTGAAGCCTCGAGGGGCAGCAGGAAGAATGGAAACAGGCAACCTCGGGAAGTAGGAGGTTGGGGAAACCCTCCAGAATGTACCAGAGACCAGGGAGGTGAAAGATTCTCAGGACTCAAAGGGAGGGACCTTAATTGAAATGATTAACAGTAGGGAGAGGGAACTTACAGAGCCTACCTCCAGCAGGAAGACAGGGCATCAAATGAGGGAGAGGGGGCCAGCCCACAGTCACAACTCTGACCCATAATTGTGCCTCTCTAAAAGAATTACAGGGGTGGAAATGGAGAGGAGCCTGAGGAAAAGAAGGTCCAGTGACAGACCCAAAGTGGGATCCAGCTCAAGGGGAGGTCCCAAGTCCTGACACTATTACTAAGGCTATGGAGCACTCACAAAACAGGACCTAGCATGACCACACTCCAGAAGACCCAACAAGCAGCTGAAATAGATGCAGATATTTGCACCCAACCAATGGACAGAAGCAGCTGAGCCCTGTTGTTGGATTAGGGAAGGCTGAAAGAAGCTGAGGAGAAGGGCAATCCCGTAGGAGGATCAGCAGTCTTATTTAATTGGGACCCCTGAGATCTCTCAAAACACTGCACCATCAAACAGGCAACACACAGCTGGTGCTGATATGAGGCCCCCAACACACATACAATAGAGGACTGCTGGGTCTGTGTTCATTCAGAGATGATGCACCTAATCCTCAAGAGACTGAAGGCCCACAGAAGTTTAGAAGTCAGGTGGGGTGAGGGGTGGGGACATCCATGTGGAGACAGGGGTGTGGGGAGGAGGTACTCAATGTGGAACAGTCAGAGGGTGGATGGAGGGTCATGGGGAATAAACTATGTAGTGTAAAACATAAATAAATTAATTAAAGAATATATGACACAGGGCTACCACAGGTGGGTTATATTTCTGTTACTACTTAGCAATGCTTTGACCATTAATGTCCTAATGAAGGAGACTGTAATATCAAGAGAATCTACTTTTATTTTGGAAGACTATGCAAAGGACTATACTAAGCTGTAAAGGAGGCAGGATCAATGGCTTCCAGTCCTCTAGTTCACTGAGTTCATTGTCATAGCCTGTCACTCTGCTCCTCATGACATCGACTGAATTACTGTGGTATCCAAGGAACATATTGTAGTCTACACTGCATGTGTGGTGACGGCCTCTAATTTTGTCTTAATCTTGAAATAGTCTATATGTAGCAATAGCAGTGAGGCATTTGAAGCCACTATTGTAAATAAGTTAAAGGAAAATGTGTCTATGATTTTAAAATACCAAGTATTTGTAAATTATAAAAGAATAGTCACAAAAAATTATTACATCTGTGTTTGTATGTGTGTACATGTGCCATATGGGGGTCAGATGACAAGTCATGGAAATCTGTTCTTTTTCACTATTTGAGTCTTGGGGTGGAATTTAGGTCATGAGTTTGGTACCTTTACCCAACGAGGTATCTTGACATCCCAGGAGTTTTTAAATAAAAAATAAACCGGCAGAAGCAATGATTTCACTAAGAAGGATAAAGAAAGATATCATATTAAGGGCTTAGAATAAGGCTCAGTGGTGGAATATTTGTCTAGAATGTACCAGGCCCTGGGTCTAATCTCCAAAACCACAAAAAATAAAAAAACAACAAATACAATAAAACATAATATTTTCCAATATTTATGCACATGTATATACAGATATTTTCACATGCACATGTGTATGCATGCATGCTCAGGCACGCGCACGCACACACACACATACACACACACACACACACACATGACACACATCCACACAAACAAATAGGTATAATTTAAGAAATTAAAGCAATTTTTAATGGAGGTTAAAGAGATGTGTCCATGGTTAAGAGCAGTTACTACTCTTCTGGAGGATTTGAGCTCAGAATCCCAGGTCCTATGTCAAGGAGCTTATAATAGCCCAAACTCCAGCTCCAGAAGATCTAATGCCCTTTTTCGGATACCTTGAGCATTGCACTCACATACACAAATTCACAACATATACCCACAACTAAAAACTAAACTAAATAAATGTGTTTTTAAAATGTGAAGAAATCGTGACAAAAATAGTCTGAAATTGAAGAAAATATATCGCCTAAATCTAAGCTCAGTGAATCTTAAGCATAAGAAACATTCCTACGCCAAGAGAATCATAAACAAATCGCTTAGAATCAGTGAAAACTGAGAAAAAATTTCTAAAAGCAGCAACATTAAAAAATGTCAAATTAAATACAAAAGAACAAACTAAAATATAAGTTTTTTTTTCTCCAGAATAATGCAAGTGAGAAAACGTGCTATGGTTTCGATGTTCTTGTTCCTTTGAAATGTTTCTGAAGATCAATTCCCAGTGCACAAATACAAATTAAAGCTGTTACGGGGTAATTAGATTAGCATAGTCCACCACTTGGTAACAGAATTGGAATATTCATAACAGGGATCAGGAAGCCAGTTTGAAACTTCTCTTTCTTCTACCAGGTACATAGCATTCTGCTCTTTTCTTTGCACAATGTGAGAATACACAGAGAAGACTCTATCCTAAGAGCATGGAATGAGGCTTTACAAGGCACTGAATCTACTGGCTGATTAATCTTAAACTTTCCAATCTTATAAACTGCCAGAATAAATTTCCATTATTTATGAACTGCCCAGCGGATGGTAAGATTATGCAAATATCCTTTATGGCACAACTACAAATATTTCTTAAAGTATGAAACAAATTCAACCACGTGTTATCAAAAGATATTATGATAATGTGTGTCTTACCCCATAAAGCAAAGCTAGTTTAACATAAAAAAATTACTAATAGAATTCAGCAGAACAATATCAACTAACTGGACCATTTAGAGCTCCCAGGAATTAAACCACCAACCAAAGAGTATATATGGAGGCAGCCAGGTCTCCAGATACATATGGAACAGAGCATGGCCTTATCTGACTTCAATGGGAGGGGAGGGAGGCTTGATGCCCCAGCCAGAGGAGTGAGGAAGGAGTAGGTGAATGGGTGGAGGATAGAGGCAAAGGAGAGGGCAGATGGGATGGGGGATGGGAGATGTTTGTGGAGGGGTAACTAGAAAAGGGAATATGATTTGAAATGTAAACAAATAAAATTATTAAGAAAAAAAAGAAAAAAACAGAACAACAACAAAAAGAATTCAGCACATTAACCTAAATGGGAAAATCCATATTGTCACCAATGTACAGGAAAAAGGCTTGATAAAACTCATTATCCAAGCCCAGTAAATAATGTCTAATAAAATGAGAAGTAGAAAATAACTTCCTCAACCTGGTTATTATCATACATGAAAGGCTTGATCCAGCATTATAGGGGAGTATCAAGACAGAGAAGGAGGGGGTTGATTGGAGAACGGGCAGAGGGACAAGTACTTATGGGACTTATGGGGAGAGGGGAACCAGAAAAGGGAAAATCATTTGGAATGTAAACAAAGAATATAGAAAAAAATTTAAAAAAATAATTTAAAAAAAAAGAAAAAAGAGAAAACTAACAACATTTTAAAAAGAGGTCATTAATTTGAAAGGAAGCAAACGGTATATGGGAGATGTTGGAAGGAACAACATGGATACTTGTTTTAGTTTTATCACAATCATAAAAATTATAAATAATATATATTAATATTAAAATCCACAGCTGAGTCCATGTTTGACAATTAGAGTGAATGGGTACCTACACTTATTAGGATCAAGATAAAGGGTCTAATTCTCACCAGTTCCATACAATAGTTTAATGGAGGATATATCTAATGCAATAATACAAGAAAAAGAAATAAATGTAACCATATTTGAAATGGATAGAAATGCATTTTTCCATGCAGGTGATTTAGTAATCAACACAGAAAATCCTATTATCTGTGTTTATCAAAGTTACAAGATAAAATATGAGCTTAC
Organism: Apodemus sylvaticus; assembly: GCF_947179515.1. Lineage (NCBI taxonomy): Eukaryota > Metazoa > Chordata > Mammalia > Rodentia > Muridae > Apodemus > Apodemus sylvaticus. Next base: position 112,078,344 of record NC_067477.1, read on the forward strand.
AAAAATAATTTTATTTTTATATATGAACAAGAAATTATTTTTTTACAAAATCTATTTTGTGCATGTATATTTATTTATTTTTTGTATATGTGTGTGCAGCTATACCTGTGTATAGGATGATCATGCATATGCACACATATTATATGGGCTAGTTGGAGAAAATTCTAACAAAGTATTAGTAAAACCAGTACAATAAAATTATCACATAGTTCTGATATTTAATAGTACCTAAATAAATAAAAGATGTACTATTTTTAATGATCTAAAATCACCCTATTCTTAAGACCAAAACAGTATCATGTACTAGGCAAGCCTAATGAAAATTACAATAGATTTTTCTTTCTTTGTAGAAATTATAAAATTCATCTTTAAATCAATTATCATAAAGTTTGTATAATAAAAACTTTGTGAGATGGGTGGACAGAATTGAAACACACTAATGATTCTATAAAATGTTCAAATAAGAAATAAAGGAAAACATTATGTGGTATTAGAGAAATAGGGCAAAAAGCATAGTAGAAATATCAATCAAAAAAGTATGGACATTCCAACATTGCTACTGGAACTAGATATTAATATGCAAAAAAGAAAATGGATTTCAATTGAAACCTGTACTGCATGTAAATATTAACTCAAAATTGAATAAAAAACTAAATATAAACTCTAAATCTTTTAAACTAATTTTATCACAATTTGTAACAATAAATTATAGATTTAAAAGATGACTTTGAAAATCTCCAAAAATAAACAGTAGAAGCTGTTTGGGGCTTTGGATTTGGTAAAGACTTCTTAAGTAGAATACAAATGGCAGAAACTTGAAAATATGAACAAATTGACAACAATACATTTATAAATGTTCTTTCAGTAAAATAGTCTGCCGACAATGAAATGAGAAGCCACAGCATGCAGAAGCATTTCTGAAGACCATGTCTATTGGGCTGGAAAAGTGGTCCAGCACTTAAAGCATTTGCTTGGCCCATAACAATATAACTCACATGTTCTGCTTATTTTCCAAAAAGAAATCAAATGAAACATCCATTCAAAAGTTAACACATTAACTACTGATTTCCACTCATAGTTGCAAATTAGAAGCCATATAAATGACAACAAACACATTACAGATACAATCTGTAATGCGCACAGTAAGTGCAGTACCACTGAACTCAGGAAGGAATCGCTGATATACTTCAATGAGATAAAGACATAATTGCAGGTGAATATAGGAAGCAAGGACAAAGAATAAGAAGGCTTCATCTACATAAAGCTTTTGAACATATAAACTAATTTGCCATGGCAGAAATAAAATCTAGGGAGGACTGGGAATGAGTGAAGAAGGCAGAGAGGTCAGGAAAGAGGGATTCAATTTGTCAAAATGCATCAACTCTCATGCCCAAAATATGTGCACTTTAGTATATAAAATTTCTACTCAATATAGGTAATAAAATTGATAGAAAGAAATCCCTTGGTCTTAATAAAAACATATACCTCAATGTTAACACCACCAGCTAATGGTCTGGGGAATGACTAAGTGCTTCTTTTGTGATCATGAGAAGGTGAGTTTGATTCCCAGAGCACATACATAAAAGTAGGGGTGTGATGTGTGCTTAGATCTCATCACTAGACAGACACAGGAGGATTACTGACTCTTCCTGGCCATGTGACTGTCATTATTAATGAACTCCAATCCAGTGAGAGACCCCCATCTTAAAAGAGGGGAAATCTGAGGTTGTCTCTGAGGTTTTCTTCGACTTCTACACACTCCTGCACAATATGTACATGAATACACACTATCTCACATATACACCTACCTACATATGCACACACACAAACAATATTTGAGCTTAAAACAAATCTTTAGCTATTCTTTACCTTATATCAGGGTCAAAAACAGATATTTTCTTCTTCCTTTCTATCTCTATCCTTAAAGGAGAACTGTTTACCCCATTGGCAGCATGGAATAAATTGTAAGGAAATCAAGTACACTTACTAAGTTGTTTTGCACCTTAGGTTTAAAGAAGGGTTTATTTAGTGCATTCCTGTAAAATAAAGAACCCTTTTTTATTTTATTTTAATTTAATCTTTTATTTAAGTTTTATCATCACAACCAATTCAGGTTATAGCCTTAGAGGTAGCAATGTATGTATGGTGGGACTCTTGGGGTCCCATCAGAGAGCAGTAAGATCCAATTGATAAGAGCAACATACATTGAGTATATAATACATAACATGCTGGTACTGACCAGGAAGCTTCCTTCCTGCTTGCTAGCTTTCATACCACTGAGAGGTGTTCTGCAGGCTGGCAGGGAAATGCAGTCAACACTCTTTTACCCAGCTGTGAACCTTTGTGCTTCAATAATGACCTACATAGCAAGATATGCTCATGGGTGTAATAGTGGCATGAATATTATGATAGCATCTAACCATTTTTCTGAATAGATTTAATGTCTACTTCACAGGAAGAAATGCATGCCCAGCACAATAAATATAGCCAAGAGCCTAAGATAGTCAAACATCCCAGGAGTGAAGCTTACTATTATTTTGTTAATTATATAGGGAATCAGAATGACCTCCAAATTAGTTTACCCATAAATCAGTGTTGCTCTCAGACTTTATCCAAGAAGTTTCTCTGTGCAGTGTAAAAGAGTTAACATAGAAACTCATAAATGGCTCAAGTACAGAGCATAAGTACAAATGGGATACTTATGTCACTACCAGCACCTCCTCTTGCAAAGCTAAGGAACCATCTCAGAAGAGGGGTCAGAAATGTTATAAGAGCCAAAGGTTAGGGAGGATCAGGGTAAAAATGTCTTGGGAACATGCCAAGATTGTCCCACTTGCAGGAGCTGTACAAATGATCTTCACAAGATCAAGCTGCTCAACATTCCAGCATGAAAAGAACCTGCATCTCCAACCGAAGAGTTATTGACACTCAGTGGCCTCTGAGTTAGGGAGAGTTGGTTTCAACAGCCTGGCCCCTAGTAAGTCTAACATACTCTAGTAGATGGCTCCAGTAATAATATAAATAAATATCTGGGAAGCACAAATTGTACTATGTAGATTATTAAAACTAGAAGACAAAACACAAAATTGGGGTTAAGGTGGAATTGGATCTGCAAAGCATTATGGAGAGAGTAGGAGAGAATGCGTCAAAAGTCAATATTTGTCACCCTTGAGGTTGCTTGTGAATAATGCCTCAGACTAAAATCAGGGTAAGTGGAATCAAAGTGTTTAGCTTTAACACTATTTTTTTCACAATTTAATAAAATATGAATGTAGATATGGGCAGCAAGAGCTGCTAAGACAATAGTCCTAAGTGACATTTAACTTCTTGGTAGAAGCAGGTTGTAATAGAGTAGCAAATATTCTTGGTAGAAACTGAAACTTAATTCAGTCAAGACTCTGTACCTGCCTATCCATTGATAAGCCATCTGACTAAACACAATGTTAGAACATACTACATAGATTCCAAAGGAAAGTATAGACCACAGGAAACATTCTAGGACACGCAATATAACTTTTTTCAAATAAAATGAGAATAAAAGAAGAATGAAATAAAATTGGAATAAACATAAGATAGAGGAGAAACTGATAAAATATTCTCAAAATGAACATTAAGCAATTGCTAACACAGTGGATGGCATATTCTAGACCCTGTTTAAAACAAAATTTCTTAAAATATAATTCAGAAAATATAAGTAGTGCTGATCATTAAAAATATTAAACTCTGATATGAATTTGCATGTAATTAAAAGTAATCATTATATATCTAAATGCCATGTTTCACAACTGCCAGAAGTTTTATGGATAATGGAAATAAAAGTTTCTGATATTTGCTTTCAATTATGGTGAAGCAATATAGGGCATAGTTAAACCACAATGGTAATGCCTGATCATTGTTGAGGTTGAGTGCTAGGTGGATGAGTTTCTTACAATATTTTGTCCATCATTTTATGTTTAACGTTTCAGGAAAAAATGAATAAGAATTTAAACTAAACCCAACTCTAACTCATAAAGCAGAATTAAGAAAATGATATTCTATTATAAAAAAAAATGCCCCTATCACCTGCTTTGAAGGAAACAGTTTCTTCAATGCTTTTAAAATAGCTACTTATAAATCATTCAATATTAAACACAGGGCAGGAAGAAGGCAACGAAAAAATGTAAATGACAGGCGCCTACATGAACTGGAAATTGAACATAAATGAAGTATAACTGCTTCTGAAATGATAATTCAAGTTTATGGTAAAGTGGCTTTGGATTAACAAACAGCACCTCGGGATCAGAACTATTTTGCAAAGCAAAGTACACTAGCAAACAAATATGTGAAAGATGTTTACCCTTTAGGAAAAGGAAGGCATAGGTAATTGTAACCAAGCTCCAAGCCTATTTGTAAACAGTGATAGTGTATTTCCACTTCGTCTTGGATCGTGGTCTAAATATTTGGCATCTTTAATGTCTTTCAGAGATATTAAATGTTGCAGGCTTGTGCAAAAGGTCATATATCATTCCTGATTTGTTGCCAGCATCACCGGCCAATGTGCACTTGTGCACAGCTATCTTTAATAAACTGCTAGCTTTCCTGGGTGTTAGACAGCTTCTCCTACTTTGAATAATTTATTGCCCCCCCATATTATTGGCACCACTTCTGAAAGATGTGAGTAGAAAAGAGATTCTAATATATCACATTAAAAAATAAGTCAGAGAGAACTCTAAATCAGTATGTTATTTTAAACAGCTTCTGCTCATTAGGGAGCAAATGTATGAATCCAAAGTAAAAATGCCTCCCAAACCTGTAGAGTGAAGCAAAGAGCGGTGGAAATGACTGTGTTGGTGACCCACGGTTCTGATGCTGCTTGGTATGTATTCTGAGCTACACAGAGCTAAGCCACATTGTCTCATAAGTTTAATCTTTACTCATTTATAAGAGCATGGGGAATTCAATCCATACTCTCCCATCACACCCCAGACATACTCACATGTCACATGTAAACAATTCATCTTGATTGTCTACTTGACAAGACTTGCAGTCACCATGGAAACAAATCCCTAGATTTACCTATGAAGGATTACCTAGATTAAGTTAACCAAGGTGGGAAGACCCTCCCTACATATGAGCAGCAGAGCACCATGCACTGGGGTTCCGGATGGAATAAACAGGAAGCTGGGAGCTCAGTAACCTCACACGTTAATCTCTGCTTCCTAAGTGCAGATACAATGTGACCAGAAATAGCTTCTTACAGCAGTGCCTTTCTCTCCATGCTGGACTGTGTACCCTAGAACTGTAGGCTGAACTAAACCCTCTCTTCCTGAAGCTGCTTTTGACAGGTCTTAGTTATGGCAATAAGACAAGTAAATAATATGCTCTTGTAATTGATGCTCTGATTAGAATTGTTTGAGAACTATATGCTGGAACTCATTGACCAACCCCCATCTCCACCAAGGTTCTGAATACATAAACTATCCCATAAAGAACCACAGTAGGTTCAAAGTTCACTATGATTAGGCATTCAGTTCAGTGTAATTGTAAAAGAATTAAAGCTTCTGGCATTGGGGCTGCCTAAACTGATAGTTGAGAAAATCTTGCCTGTGCTGTTATCCTATGTGTTCACCTTGCCATTATTGTCAAAAAGTCAACCTCTTTCAAACCTTTTGAAAGCCTTTGGGAATGTAAGAGAGATATGAAACCACTCCACATTAAAAAAAATCATGTTAAACAAAATATTGCATACCATATTGAGGTTTTCTTTGTTATTTTGTTTGTTTTGTTTTGTTTTGTTTGGGGGGTTGGTTTCTTTTAACGTGAAGCATCCAAACCTTGGCTCTTCCATTTGAAGGAGTCTTTAAGTAAGTATCATCTAGAGGACCTCACTAATGATGTTTTTTTTTAATAAATAAAAATTTAAAGTTATTTTAAATGATTCTACCCTAAAATTTCTAATGATTCCTAACCCAGTAAAAGGACCTCAATTTATCAATAATGAAATCATCACATGTGATCTTGGCTTGGTTTTGTAGAGAACTTGCAAAAGGGACAAACACCCATTTCTCATTTGGGTATGCACAACATGTGCCAAATCTCTTTCTGGAGTATTGACTCAGCTTGCTGCCCTCCACTTCACATTCCAGTTGTCCAATTCAAGACGTTTTGAATGATGCTCTGTTTCTCCTCCCACTCCAGAGAGTTTGCTGGCATTTCAGGCTTTGTTCATCTCTCTTATCCAAATGCCTAGAAGATGGTGCACGGTTGCACACACAGTGGATTCTGCCACATGCTGTTAGTTTCACTGTTTTGTGCGTGTCTTTTTTCATTTCTGAAAATAAGACTGTGAGATTATAGACCAAAGCTACCTGGTCAAATCTACTTTCTTGTTATTTCTAGAATGTACACTCTTCTCAACAAATAGTCACAGACTGGAAGCCCATTTATGTTTCCTGTCTGTAATGGTATTATCATGCCTTTGAGAAACAGTGAAATGCCCATGAGGTGTTACAAAGAGGGCCTAATATGAAGGGACAGTTAGGAATTAAAGAGTAGGCACTGTCCAACACATAAGACCTGGAATGTCAAGCGAGAAATGGTACATCTTACAAAAAGAATGATTTTAAACAAAACTACAAGATTACAATCACACGTTGAAAATACTAACAAGAGAATGGTTTGTAAATGTATTTTTAAAAGGTCTATGACCTTATTTTTTTAATCATCTTTTTCTAAAGCTGGAAATGTTTTGTGTTACAAAAATTGTTTTAAAAACAGTTTGTGAAAATGTTTGGCTAGAGAAGTGTTTTTAAAACATACAGATTCTGCTAAATGAGCTATAGTTGTAATTATCCATCACCCACCCTAGCCTCCCCCAAATGGCTCATTGTCACCCTAGAAAGCAGCAGTTCCTTTCCTTTGTTATGAGTATCCTCAGCTGCCTTTGGATTAAACAAGGGGTCAGTGCCACTAGAGAATATAGAGTCAATTGCAAATTCTCAGCCTCAGAGTCTAATTAGAGGTAGTGTATGAAATGCCTTCCTTAATTACTTCAGAGTCATTGGGGTATTTCATTAGTCTCAGTTTTTATCTTGTAACTTCATTCATAAAATATGTTCCTTATCAATTAGCTCCACTGGGAACTGATCACAGGCCCTGTGCATACTGCTCTCTGTGTGATCTCTCAGCCCTGAAGAAGAAGGTCAGAGTCTCTCTGCATAACAGCACTTTCAACTCTTATCCACACTAAGAATATCATGGTTGGGGTGCAAAGACTTTTGCTTATAAAATAAAATGCCATCTCCAAATTTTGATGAAAAAATTAGGTAAAATTTAGTATCTTCAGACAAATGAAGTAACAATTGTTATTTATACATCAATTGACCATAGGTTCTGTTTATTCTTCGGTAGAAATTATACTCTCCAGAAATTATTTTAAAAGAGAAATTAATATGACAATCTGAAGAGAGATACAAAATTCATGCTACAGAGAGAGAATGAGAGATTACCTTGGGGAAGAAGAAAATTAAACTTAGGTATCAACATAACTGTGGAAAATCAGGGCAAAGAGACTAAATCACATAGACATCAGCAAGGTTATGAGACATGTGGGTTCATTTGAGAGTTACCATCCAATGCATGCAAGCACATATGTAAATTAGTTAAACATCTAACTCCTATAGTTATCGTTCTGTATCAAATTCCACATTTGGGATGATTAATGTCCATTGCCTACTTAGCAGCACTGGAATCATCCAGTAGACACAACACTGAAGTATGACTATGAGTAGGTTTCTCAAGGTTTAACTGAAGAGGAAAAAGCCTGCTATGGAGCCCGATGGCACCATCCTACTGACAGGGGTGTTGAAATGACTAGAAAGGCAAGCAGGAGAAAGCCACATGAGTGCAAACGTTTTGGATCCTTCTCTTTGAATGTGGATTTAATGTGAGTCATGATGGACAGCATTCCTTCTTAAACCATGAACCAAAACTAATCTTCTTATGTTACTCCTCTCAGGTATTTCCTCACCAGCAATGAAAAAGTAATTAAAACAGTACTCAATGAAGTGACCTTTGATTACAATGTATTATGTGAGGTTTCTACAGGACATAAAAGACAAAATTCTCAGTGTTATTTAGAGCTGCTTACTTCCTGGTATAATCTTACTTATTTTAAGTCTTTCACTAGGACAGTTTTTATTCTTATTCCAACTATTGTTTTAAGACAGGTCCTCACTATGTAGGCCAGGCTGTCCTTGAACCTGTAATTCTCTGTCTCAGCTTCCCAAGTGTTACAAAGATAAGCATATAACACCATACTTTGCTCTGTCTCTACATATGTTTACGTAAAGGCCATTTCCCTAGGATAATTTAATAATGCCAAGGTCTTTCTTTCATGATCCAGTCATGTCACTAAATATTGTTCCATTAGAAACAAACAGTAGTTTTTATTTTATTGATTCTTTGTTATCTTGTTTCATTGAATATATGTTATAGAAAATTTTAATCCAAATCCCAGGTTTCTACCCCTTCTATAATCATTCAGTTCCAGAATAAAACACACACACACACAACCTTTATATTTTCAATAAGTCTTAAACAGCAAAGAGCTGGGCAGATATCTACCCTCTATGTTATTTGAATCTACTTTCCTACTAATAACCCCAAGTTATTACTTACTATGTTTCATCTGGAGTGCTCTTAATTCCAATTGGCCAGCCCTCTGGGCCATGTTCTCTTGAACTCACCTAACCCATGGTGGCTTCTCCTCTATTCACCTTCTCTGCCTCATAGTGCTACACCCATCCCAAACCCAGCAATCCTAAAACCCATCTACCTCTCTTCTGCCCAGCTATTGACTGTGGCATTTTTAATTAACAATCAGAAATAATATGGGGCAACGCTACTTGGGTCTACATGCAGACTCCAGGTCTTGGGGGTCACACTTAGCACTATAATAGACAGCAAGATTAAACCCTAATAAGGCAAAAAAAAATGTACTCATATCATCATGGAAAGAAGGACTTCTATCTTGTGGTGTCCAATACCATGGCATTCAGATACCAGAGCTATTGATCACACTTGTCTACTGAAGAGCTGTTAGTTTATATCCACCAGTAGTAAAATCAGTGGCTCAAAACAACAATCATTAAGTTGCTACTTGAGTTCTGCTAAACTGGACAGTTCTGTTGCAAAATGCAATGACTATAGTATTTCTCAGACCACTGGCAGTAGGCTGTGTTAGTGTTGCTCATGCCTGTCTAACTGTTCAGACTAGGTGAGATATAAAGCTCCTCCTCCTGCAGAACAATTCAAGTACTCAAACCAGCCTTAGAACAAGTCTGGGAAGATGGCACTTGCTATACAAACCTACAACCTGAGTCAAGATCTCCAGGATCCACATGAAAGTCATATGTTGTAACACAATGAATCGTAATTCCAGTACTCCCATGGGAAGATTAAAGGCAGAGCAAAGAGAATTCCAAGAAGCTTGTGGGACAGCTAGTTTAGAACACATAGTAGTGAAAAGGAGACCCTATCTCAAGGTTAAAGACAAAGAATGACATCTGAGCATGGCCTGTATAAGTTCATATTTGTGCCTTGGTTGGTGTACCCTCACTCACATGAATACACATATACACATTCATAGAATAGTTTGCTTGTTTCTTTTCACTACAGTAAAATACCTAGTTCAGTCTCCTTTATAAGAAAATACACCTAGTTAGCTCTTAGTCTGGAGGTTCAAGGGCATGAATTGTCACAGCTCAATTGTAGTTTATATATTACATCACAATTGCAGGAGCATGTCTGAGAAGAGATCACATCACCAGATATGAAGCCAGTGTGGTAGGAGCAGATAAGAACTTTGCATTAAGCCTTGTCACCAAGAGGTCATACTATGTCAACATTGGTGACCATGAACTCTTCAGGGAAGCATCACATCTGCTTCATAGCATGTTTCACCTCAAAATTGGCAGTGCAGCAGTAAAAGTAGCTTAAAAGACTAAACTCAGTATCAAGGGATAAGGACATTGTTTCTATTGTTTTAACAGAAAAGACTGCAGTTGCATGACATGGGAGCTGGATAGAGACATACAATCACATAATTGATCCATGGTGTCACATTCACAGATCCAGAAGCTTTAATAACTGCAGCAGCAGTATGAGAAGTTCACAAGTATTTATACTGAGAATGTGATTACTTTGGTTCAGTCTCAAAAGTGCAGAATCTCCTGGGAACGAAACCACCAACTAAAGAGTACACATGGCTCAGGCCACATATCTAACAGAGGATGGCCTTGTTGGACATCAATGGGAGGAGAGGCTCATGGTCCTGGGAAGACTCCATGTCCCAGCATAGGGGAATGTCAGGGCAGGGAGGTGGGAGTTGGTGGGTGGGTGGGTAAGCACTCTCATAGAAGCAGGGGGAGGGAGAATGGGTTAGGGGAGGTTTCCTGAGGGGAAAACAGGAAAAGGAATAACATTTGAAATGTAAATAAATAAAGTATCCAATAAAATTGGAAAAAAAAGTGCAGAATATTTGTATCTCATAGCCAAATCTCCAAACATGAAAATCCAACTGTATTATTATGACCCACAAGTTCATTTCTCTGATTTTGGGGGCGCTTATACATATAACCCATTTTCTTTTCTATGGGCAAATCTGATTTCTTAATGCATTAATTGCTCTAATTGTTCCAATATGCCTTTATTTATAAAAATGGGCATTTGACAGTGTTTTCCATTTATTTAGCACTTGATAATGGGCCATAAGTGAGTTAACCTTTGCTTCCTCACTGCCATCTAAACAGTCTTTCTGAAGATATGAAGTTCTTGGTTGGTTACTGATCCCTAACCATGACCACAGATGAACTCTAACTCAACTTTGCTGCTGTTGACCACCGGCCTTAAAGAGGACAGCAAAGCATGATAGGGAAGCCAAACACATCTTCTTTTGTCTCCTAGAGACAGGACAGGAAGGACATCAGCGAAGAGATAGAGACAGCACATGTTCTCACGTCATTTCTTTGAAGGAACAGACTTATCGCACCCCAGACTTACATGACACATGTTACTCACAGAAAGCCTGCAGTCCAAAAGAAAAATGGGGCTGAACTCACAGATAAAAAAGAAAACAGTTTTTCCATAATACAGTATTTCTGCAGTTGTCTGAATGCAGAACTATCCACAAAATTCAGGGAACATTTGGACGTGCTGATAGAAGTGGAAATTATCTATCAAATAAGTTGGCAGAATGCATTTCAATCTATTGTCATTATCTTGGAAGAAATGGTACAATTTCAGTTTACATTTACAGAAGGAGCAATGAGATGCAAGTCCCATTGAAGGTGTGATTTTTCTTTATAGGAAGACACTGGGGAGACAGCAAAGGAACCCTAAGTGTGAGCCTCCCTGTGCCTGAGCCAATTATGGAAAACACAGACATAACCTAATGTCTAAGTACTATGTACATGATATATTGTTATTTTGTTCAAGGGCCCAGAGGCAAACGAAAAATCAAAATAATTTTTACAATAGCACCTGTTTGAAAATAAGCAATTTATTCCATCCTTATAAAATATTTATGGATTTCAAATGGATGTCCTTGAATAAGGCCATTTCATTTCTTTTTACAATGAGAATAGGTTAGTTAGAGAAAACTCTAGGTCTATTTCCTGCTAATTTAATACTGATCCAATCCTTTTGTGGAAAAGCAGCCACCCAATAACTTTATTTACTAAACTTTATTCTTAATGATTCTGCCTTAGCGATTGTACCAGCAACAGCCCATGGATCGTTTCACCTATTGAATAGAAAGGCACCACTTCTATGCAATGAAATAATTTGATTTCCATCGAGAAAATGTATTTCAAAAAACCCAAGAGATTGAAGAAAACTATTACTTTTTATTACCCATATCATAATGTTCATCTTAATTACTGCTAAAGCAGGTTCACAGATGTAGTCTAATTGAATGTATAACTTTTTAATTGAAATGAGGGAAAAGTATGAGATTTGAGTTCTAACAATAGGGTGAGACTCAAGTTAGATCCTGCCCTCCCAACACACTTTTCTGAGAGAATGGAGGCATTTAGAAATGTCCTGCTTATCAGATCTTCACATTGCACCAGTGAAGTATTTTAAAATCTGGAGAAATTTAGAATCAGGGTTAGAGCCTAGTCCAAGTGCAAGGGCCTTGCATATTAAGGCAAAAACCTCTGCCTCTGAAATTCTGATCCTTATCCCCAATGAGAACTTTCACAATTTAAATGAAGAATAAATAGTGGGTGTGGTTCTCTTTGACCTACCTTGAACTTGAGTGAACAGTCTGTCTTCATGAAATCCTGATAGAGATTTTTCTGAAATTTCACTGTGCCTGAAGGTTCCCTCTGGAAAAGCAGGCTTTTAGGACACTTAAGACATAAAGACCAATCAATACCTTGTGATCATTGAAACTCTGCTCCCTGACCAGTAAAAGCAACAGTAAAGGGGATCTGGCTGCAGCCCATGCCTTTTCAACCTGAAGAGGACTAGCTGTCCACCCATGTCAGTTCAGAAGTAATGTTCACAAGGTATTTAGTATTTCCCTCATAATCTGATATTCTACTTAACACTTGTAAACAGCAGATAGCAGTGCAGCAATAATGTAAGCCTAGACATTTTAACCATTAGGATCCTACCAATAGTATTTTTTACATTATTGCCATCTTTGATCGAACATATTTTTCATATCTGTGTTCTTTTTTTCATGTTAAATTATTTCTCATTTCCCCAATAGATCATGTACTATCTCAACTTACACAAAGAACACCTGAGTCTCTCTCAGGAATAAAAGCAATTAGTTGAAATAAAATGTGTATTGCTTGATTCTTGTTATCTGGGGATGGAGAGAACATGCAACTTTCCCTTTTTAGACATTTTCATTTTGCCAAAACATCAATTAGTCTCACTCATCAAGTCCCCTCTTCATATTCTGGATCATGAATTTGACATGTTTCTATTTATGCACCAGAAAGCAACCACTCGAACTTCTACTGCAAACAGGCTCTGAATACATAGATGGTAATCATATGCTCAGACAGCAGTGGAAGTCTTTCACAACTATTTTTAATGTATCTATAACCACTTCAGATGTCTTTTTTGGAAACCAGCTGCAGAACCAATGTGTTCAAAATGGCATCCTTCAGTTGTCTTACATACCCATGTCTTCAAGGCCAGGTTCTCTGCTTACCCGGTGGCAGGAGGAGTAATATGACTTTAAGGGTGTGGGTTATAATTCAAGTATGATTGTATTAGCATGAAAGAACATAAGCTGCTTTTTCTGAATGCAAACACAGTCCCTAAACCAAGGATGTAAATTAGTATCACAATGAAAGCCGCCAGAAGGACAGAAGCCTGGAAGTGTGTGTTTCTCTGCTCAGCAGGGGACTGTTCAGGTCCTGCTGTTTTGAAAACCTTTCTCCCCCCATGCAGGCTGCCCTGCTAAGAGAAATCCATTTGAATATTTTGGCAATCACAGAGGCCCCCACATAAATTATGGATACAGAAATGCAGAAGACAGTCTAACAAATGGAACACGGTGGAATCTGTTTTTCCACCACCATATGGTGTCGACAGAATGCCACTTTGTTTCTCAGGGAAACAGCTCATCATTAAAAAATAAATAGCATCTTTTCTGTGGGGAAAGAACCCACAGTCATTATTTTGAAAAATAGCAAACAGGAAACCCTGTCCTTTCATTTTACAATCTTTTCCCCCCTTACATTATTATTATTGCTGCACATATAGACTTTTCTTACAGGAAAACGCATGATGACTTGTACCTAGTGGATGCACGGAACTCAACATCATGTTTTCTTGATTGCAGAGCTGAGTCCAAGCACAACACGTACAATGAAAAATAAGGGCTTTTCCTTATAGATCTTTCCTGCGGAGAAAATCTTTGCAAAGTTATGTATGGATTTCACTCATCTCATGCTTTACGGATATGATGCTAAGAGTATAAACTATCATGGTTCATAAGAACTTGAGCAATTTGCAAATAGAATTAATTATTATTATTTATGGAATAAAATTGTTACTGGAATTCTTTCCAGTATTTGATAACTTACCCTGTCTTGGGCCCAGGAAAAACTTTTAGCACTTAGTACAATTAAGTATGAAACTTGTCTGAATTGTTCCCTTTCCTTCCTACCAAAAGATCTTTCTGTCATCCTTATGCCTATCAGAGTGCTGAAAATTTGTTTGTGGTGCTGTCAGTATGGAAATCGCATTATTGCTCAACTCTGCCTAATTCCACAAGTATTTTTGCAAACACTGTTCTATTTGATATGCAAATGTGAGCATGAGACAGAAACAGAAAGAGGGTTAAATAACCACACTAAATTTTATCTCGGACTTGGTACCATCTCACCTGGTTCCCAGTGGAGGACCACATTATTTGCTGAAGCAGAGACTTGGGACTGTCACCATTATAGCTCATGTCCTCTCGTGTCTTCAATGGAAGATACTGATCATGTGCATACATTGGTTCTGAAAGGAGTTGAGCAATTCGCATATAACTCACATAACTCTCTCTTCCCCTATCAGGCCTGAATTCTTGGATACAGTGCGGACAGGAGTCAGGGCAGAATGGTTTCTAAAAAACCAGTTTTTTTTGGAGCAAATGAAAAGCTCACATCAATAGAAGTCAAACCATGTTTTCAAAAGATTTTTTTTGTTGTCTGTTGTTTTGTTTGTTTTTGATTGTTTTTGTTTTGTAGGATGTTGAGGCCAGAATTATCTGCCCCCATTCACTTAACTCTAAATTTGAATCTGGGGTCAGAAAAAATGGTTGTGTTATTATCAGATTTTTGTCATGGTATATTAGAATAATGAGATCATGAAACAAGTAATCTACACGTTTAGAGGATATTGTTCTCTTCAACTAAATGACAAAGTGTCACCAGCATCAGCTAAGTTAGAACACAAAATTCTGTGAGCCAAAAGTCAAGACCACAAGGGAGTACAGTCCATATTCTCCCCAAGCTGCCTGCCAATGTGGAATTCTTTTCCTAATGCTAACGTTGAGTCTCTAACAAATGAAGGAGTCCTCACAGCCACAGCTGATAGAATTCAATTCTGTTACTTCTTAAGAAAGCTTATGGAAAAACATAAGTGACCTCAGGAAACATATGTTACTTTATATCTTTGATTCAACACTTTTGATTCAAAACTATAAGCTTTATTTATCTAGTATTACAGGAATCTGCATTTGGGTTGAGAATATTACAAAAGAAGATGTAGAAAAATATTTCCTCTCTGCATAGTTTTGACACACATGCTTTGTTCCTGGTTACTTGAAATGCTGTCCTCAAAAAGTACTAACAACTGGCAGATAATTCCACAGTGTTGTCAACAGTTTGTCAATAGTGGATGTTGATAGCTGTGTGCATCAAGTAGAACATGCCCAAACTGTGAAACCATCAACAAGCATGAAAACAAAGATTGAAAAAAAGGGAAAAAAAGCAGTATTAAATCTATTATATTATTTGGCATTAATTTTAAGGTTGTTAACTTCCAACGTGACTTGGATTGGTTTATATCATGGGTAAGTCAACGCACCCAACAGACAATTGAATCAATGGAACAGACCACAGGCTGCTGAACCTGAGAGAAAATGAAGAAAGAATACATTATATTGGTATTATTAACTGAAAACTGGTCACCCCTCATGGCAACCTGCATTATATTTTAAGTGGATGCCTCGCAAGAAGAATATCCATACAGATCAAAGATTTAGGGAAAAAAAAAACCAGTCTTGTAGAGTCCAGCTCATACATTCTAACAGCGGGTTCTCTGGAAGGAGAGATGGGTATAGGAACGGGGGCAAGAGAAAACACATGGAAAGACACAAAAACACATGGCTTCTTCATCTTTTATCCCTCTCTCCCAAGATACAAAGGCAGGACAAGCCCCTCCCCTGAAGGCTGGAAACCGGTTCTTCTTGTTCTTCAGGAGGCTGGTGAACAGGTTGCTGGCTGCTATTCTTGAGAACCATGGGCAGGATGAGGTCACAGGGTCTGAGGAGTGTGCACTCCTAGTTGCTTGTCTAGCTAAAGAGAAGCCCATGGAAATTACTATATTGGGCTGGTATAAAGATGCTTATAGAAGAAACAAACATAATTGGCTACCTTCCATGTGTTCTTTAAGTGCTTTAATCACATTAATAGTCATAGTTAATATATCATATTCATACATTTAGTTCTAAGAAACTGTCAGATCATGTTTTCTGTGTTATGTTGAGAAAGGATTTCTGCTTTCCTATTTGAATTGCTAACAACTATAACTGTTTATTGATTTTTAAATATTATATAGGTGCATAGGTATCTCTGTTTAGTTCGGTGTTTGCTAAGTACTTACCTGTGAATTAAGTACTGATTTTGCCTTGATTTTCCTAATAGATGGAGTTGAGATGCCAGTAGTTCTTATGAGAATAACATTTATGCTGCATGCCTGGTTTTTAGGATACTTGCTCATGTATAGTAGGTAAGTAAAGAATTAAATAGCCATTTTTATCAAAGCTCCAGGTACTTTGAAAGTACTCTACAGCTATTACAATATGTTGTTTTCTTAAAAACAATGTAAGTTGTATATAATCATAGTCATAATTTCTGCCTTGGTCAGAAAAGCTTGTCTTTGCAGTTGGAGGCAGCTGAAGCAGAGATTTCCAATGCTGAAAAATGAATGGCTGTTGAGTGATTAGCCCTAAACTGGATAGGACACCTATAACACACCCACTACAAGGCCTGGGTGACTTCATAGAAGAAGGAACAGAAAGAATGTAAGAGCTGGGGAGTGGAGGGCAGTGTTGTAGAAGACTGTCATCTGAATATAACATGATCATTGCACTCAAGAACCCTGACAGCTGTGATTAGCTGCACAATGCTGCACAAGGCAAAGGTCATCAACACTTGAGCCATTGTGAGGTAGAGGCACACATTTCCCAAATACCTAGCTAGGGAGTTATTGGCAGTTAAGGGATATTGGCAAATGGGGGATAATTTTTTCCCAAGGGTATAACCATGGATTGCATGCTCATAATCCAGTATAGAACCCAGCACCCATGCATATGCAAATGACCCTAATGAAGCTCAGTGGGTTACTACACACACACACACACACACACACACATATACGTATATATATGTGTGTGTGTGTGTGTGTGTGTGTGTGTGTGTGTGTAGATGTGTTAGAAAGAATTCCAGAGGAAGAGGGAGGAGTTAGAGAGGAAAATAATCACAATATGATCACCATACATTTTATTCATATGTAAAATTGCCAAAGAATAAACAAAAATATTTTCTAAAGGGAAGAAGAAAAAAAGAGATGAATGATCCTCAGTTACATTTAACAGAAAGAAAAACCAAGACTTGAACAGATAAGGAATTTCACCAGTTCTGCACAGAGAAAAGAATTGGAGGCAGGATTTGTACCACTCTGCTCTATGATCTGGAGCAATGGATACCAGTCACAGAGCTGACCTGTGGATTTATTATTGAGAAGTTTTAGGGAATAATGCATGCAAAGCAATTAGCAGCTATATTTTCCATGACTGTATTATGGCTATGCCTGGGCTCATTAAGTAATGTTTTTTCAGCTTGGTAGTAATTTTAGAATTTAGAAGTGAGTGCATGGTTTCAGTGTTATTAGAGTGGAGGTTGCATCTGAGGCTTTAATATTACAGAGCACTTTAGAGCCATCTAATATGCATCTTTTATGTTCAAAGTGCTATTCTTCCTCTCAAATTTCTTTGTGCTTAAAAATAATAATTACAGACACTCTATTCAAACAAACTGCTAAGCAAGGACTCTGTAAGTGAGGGATAGTGGTAATATAGTTCCTTGGAACCATAAGCTGTCTTTTTGTGCCTGAATCTGCAATGACTTCAAGGAAAATAGCTATAGAGGGAGCTGTCCCCAGACGTGGTGCTGAAGTAAGCTTTCTGAACTTCCAGAACTACACTCAAACAGGGGTGTGCAAACTCCCTACTGATCTGGCATGGAATAACATCAAAAGAAATGCATGGCAGACCACAATTTTCCAGCATGTTGTTGTAGCCTGAAGCAGCCCTGCTAATATTAGCATAAAGCAGCATAAGTCATTTTGGAAGGCACAGTGGGGGAGACAGCATTTTGTATTGTTCCTTTTCAGAAATGTGTTGAACTACAACTCTGGATACATAAGCTGACTATTTCTGCTCCAAATGACATCTGACCTGTGAAAAGGAAAGCTCTTTAGGAACCAAGATCAAATCAAAGAAGCCTTCTTTTGGACCACTAAGGAAAAAAAAAAGTTAGTGATAAGAGAACATTTAAAAATTTGGGTTAAAGCTAACATGTTGTTACAATAAGAAACGACCTTTTTACAAAATAAGTAACATTTTTTCCTTATTAAACAAACTGAGTAAATCAAATTTCTGAATTTTTATAAGCAGTATAGAATAAGCTAAAAAGTAGATTGTATTTGTAAACAATTCTGATAGTAGCTACTAAAAAGATACACAAGTATCCATAATGAAGAGGTTAATACTATAATTGTTAAAATAGGATTGGTTAGAACAATGAACCAAAATAAACCAGGATGAATTTTAAGAAAAAAAATTTCCCCCCACAGGAATTCCAATTTTCAAATTCCAAATTTTGGAGATACATGTTGTCATCGGAATTTCTGTGGAAAATGAAACAAAATCCCCAGGCTTCCAGAAACTAGACAGATATGAATAGTGCAACAAAAGCCCATGCAATGAAAAGCCCACATAAATTTGGACTGCTTGAAAGTAGGTAGGCTCTCCAGATCATGAGAACACCTGTACAAACTGGATAAGGAGCATTTCCAATGCTCCATGAATTTCCTAACTGAACAGCAGTTAGGATGTGTTGGAGAAATAAAATCCAATGTTTGTGTAGTTTATACATAGATATTAGAAAATATTATAAAAACTGGAGGGGCTACATATGTCCAAAGGAAGTATTTCTAGCAAAGCTATAGAGTCTAAAAATTGTGAAATGTGCAAGAGATGTCTGTCTGATCATAAAAGAAATTATAGCACTTCTATACATTAATTAGCAGTAATTATATTTAAGGCTTTCTATGGTGTTTCATTGCAATCTCAAGTACAGCAAAGCATTGGTCATATATCTGCCTCCTCTAAAACTGCACAAGCCTGATGAGTTTGGTTTGATTTCTTGTAGGAGCTTGTATGTTTGTTTTTCATCTAGCATTGTATACAGTTGATCTCCCTAGATCTTGGTGAGCTTTCCATAATCAGGATCTGGGCTTGCTTCGTGAGTTGAATGTTTCCAGGAGGCAGTAATGGTCCTGTTGATTTCCTTCAACTTGGCAATCTCTTTGTTATTAAGTAAAATACTGTTCAAAATCCTGAGAAGAGGTTCTGTTCTATCTTAGCTGCTGTTCCTGCTCTTCCATATGGGCAATCAAGATGATTTATCATTAATAACCTCTTAAACTGAAGTAGTTAGACATTTTGTATCAAGGGTGCCTAGAACCCAATTGAGTTCTACTATTCGGAATCCAAAGGATGAACTTTTAGGCTTTGAGGGAGCAAATGTTCTAACTTAATTGTAAACACCTGCAGAGAGCAGATGATAGCTGTACAAAGAGGATAAGGAACTACCTATCCTCCATTCACTCGCAAGCACACATCCCCATTTGTGCAGAGTACTTCAATGGCTGGCATAAGTCAAACCAGCTTAGCAGAAAGGAGACACCAAATAGAAAGATACCAGAACACAAAAATCATTTTCAGAAATGTAGTTGATATCCATAATGCAAACTATTTTGTCTCTTTCTTTCTTCCCATTACAATCTAAGTTATTAAGGGTAGGAATTCAAATGAATACATCTTACCAGAATAGTTATTCAAGTAGGAATGTTTGTCATTTCCAGATGCTTACTGGCAGAGGGGAAACAAAGCTAAATGACTTTCTTTCCCTATTCAAGAGTTTTTGCTATCTTCCAGTCTGCAATGCTCATTCATTATCCAGGGCTACTCACATCCAGACAGTGTATAATTTGGGAACCGAAAGTAAAAAAGTGAAACATTTCTCAAGGTGTTCTCACCATTTTTTTAAAGGAATTTAAATGCAAGAAGTATATATACCTCCAATTGTATTCTTCCAGGCATTAAAATTCCACACACAGAATTCTCTGTACAACATTCCCCCGCAGTATGCTAGAACATGTTTCCAATCCCAGCTCATTGAAGTCCTGGGCTTTCTGGGGCAGTGGACAGTTCCCAAGCTTCCCAACATTGTTTGTTCACCATGCTTTTCAGATTTTTCAGACTAAGTCCTAGGCATGGGAAGAAGAAGCAACCATCATGAAGTGAGTGTCTTCCAGCCTGCTTACCAATGGACAAAATCATCCTCTGAGTTGTTTACTTCCATTTTAATCAGCCAGCCAATCAACTCTGAAATGAGAGCTTGCTTAATTATGCTCTTAGCCCAGTACTTAGCTCTGCCAGGAAGTACCGAAAGAACACAGTGCAGCTCTGCCCTCTAGGAAACTTGAGTTGGACACACCCAAAACAATTAGAGAACCAAACAGGATGAGAAGCAATTAAGAAAGAAAATGTTAAGTGGAAAGGCTATAAGTGCTCTAAAGGGCTCAGGGGTGTGGTTCCAGCAGAGAGAGCATTCTGAAGAGCTGACTTTCTCTCTACCTTATCAACTTTCCCAGCTCTTCCTTAGCATATGAACAATGCCCAGAGATGAGAGAAACAAGAAGATGCTTCCAAGATGGCCCAGATGACACTACTGCTTTCTAGGTTTCTGGTTGTTTTTTAGTTTCCTTACTTTTAAAAGACCAAAAGCATGTTTTCTGGATTTTAGATTTTGTTTATTTTTGAAACAGAGTCTCACTCTGTAGTCTGTGCTCTACACAGATTTGTAGCAATCTTCCTGCCTCCATCACATATGTACTAGAATGAAGATCTGTACAGGTATGCCCACCTCCTGGTCTTTTTCTATATACTGTGCAGCTCTACTCTAGCTCATGCTCTGTGTCAGCTTGAGCTTCCACTGGCCAACTATAAACTGCTCCTAAGTTGTCTCATGTCATTTCTCAGGAAATGCCCCCACTACCTCTTCTAATGCCAGTTGTTTCATTCTTACACATATCCAGATTCCACTACAATGTGATAAACCGTGCTGTTGCTCTCTTAAAACTATAGGGTCACCAAAAGATGAACCAAAGAGGCTTTTAGTAGTCAGCGAAGTTTAAAACTAGGAATATTACAAATTTTCTTTTGGTGGTCTCATGGTATAATACAACAAAGTTTGGCAGTAATATGAAGCAAGATACAACTTGGCAAGGCCTATTTCCTTGCAAGATGATACATTCATATTGTGTGTGTAGTGTAGTATAGTGTAGTATAGTGTGTGTGTGTGTGTGTGTGTGAGAGAGAGAGAGAGAGAGAGAGAGAGAGAGACTGTGCATATATATAGATAGATACCAAAGGAAGACAATAGGTAAAGTAGCGTATCACTTTCTGTCTTATTCCCTTGACAAAAGGTCTCTTGCAGACACTGGAGCTAGGCTGGTGGCCAACATGTTTAGGAATGCTTCTGTCTCTACCTCAGGACCTATAGATGCACATGCAATAGAGAACTACAATCTGGTTCTTACACGGTTTCAGTTGGTTTAAATACTTATCTTAGGAGCACAGCAAATACTCTAACCTAGTGATCCATCTCCCCACATCAATATAGCATACTCATCTTGATAAATGTGAAAAATTTAGGATTCAATTCCAGATGAATTCTTGAAGAAAAATTAGTCTTTTGAAGAATTTCTTTGTCTACTTTCAAATTAGTTCTTCCTGTCTACCTTTTCATGCTATCAACCACTGGCCAATGGCCTTCATCTCATCCTTCTTAGCACAAAGTCACTGAGCACCAGATTCTTGTGAAATAGAACTTTTACAAGAGGAAATTGGAAGGAATCATTACTTCAACCTGACACTTCCCTCTGTCTTTCTTTTTACTAAGTAATATGTCAAACTAATTCAATTCATTGTGTCCATTTTTCTCCAGCAGATCAGACATAAATGAATGTGCTCTATATAATCAGGAAGGCAATGCAAATACAGAATTCAACAAAGACCATTCAAAGACTATAATATGCCCAGAGATAAAAAGAATTAATGCAAAAGTTAACGATTCATATATTGCTTGTTATCGTCACCTGTCAACACTTCTGACAGTCCATTATAATATTTAGTATTTTTATACTTTATCTTGTAAAAAGAATTTTATCCTTCTCCCACTGTATTCCTCAACATGAAAAGAAGGTCAGAGCAGAGTTTTCAGTGTTAGACAGGGAGACTGATAACCACGGTTTCTGGTGACAATGAAATTCTTACCTTCATAGAAGGGACTGATTCTTTTCAGCCATTGCCAGCAAATAATCTCTAGAACCAATTCTAAATCCATCTTAGTTGCTCAATGACAGCTTTGCATCGTTAGCCATGCTTCTAAATCCCAGCTAATCAGTGATGGTCTAATATTTCTGAAAATCAGCCAATGAGGAACTATGATTTATAAGTAACCATGTTTTCATTGCAAAAGGTCAAACAATATCAAAACATTCTTGCTTTTGGTATTTGGTCAACATCTGAGCTCTACAATTGCTCACCCCTTACATAAGATGAGGTCTTGGTTTTGTTCACAGTGGTCCCACAGGCATAGGGCTCCTTCGAATAAAGCTAATGTGCTTTATACACAAAGTGATAGCCCTATCTGTCTAAACTAGCTTGATAGCTCATTGATATATATTAAAGATTTGAATTCATTTTGCACCATAGCTATTTGTGAATCTGTTTTATCCTTCCTCATTAGTTGTCAATGTCCTTGAATGTGAAATAATGCATCTTTCTTACCATATGATACTTCCCACATGCTGTGTGGTTGAGCAAGTTCTCTTTGTTATGGGGTGGAAGTTAGGAAGACTTCTAGAAGAGAGGCAATTAGAGTATATGATATTCACCTATCAAACAAAAGCCTGACCTAATCTAGTTTATTTTGTCCCAATTCTACTGGAGACATTTTTTTTAATGTTTCTTCTATAGTGGATGAATTATGAGCCCTGTAAGAAATAAAAGTTGAAGCAGTGTATTCACAGAGATTATAAAATAAGTTTTAAAACCTCCAGCTATTGGTAATTGTCCATCATTCCAAAAACTCTATCAATTTGACTCTGGTGCAGCAAGAATTCTATGTGCTTGACTATCCCTAAGGATACTGTGTACTCTTAAAATTATCATGTTTATGGATCTCACAAAGCACAGAGGATTCCTCACAGAGGCTTGTTAAGATGACTAACAGAGATCAACACCAAACAAGGAAACAAGGATACAACTACTTTTTTCCTTGCAGGGTAGAGGACAAAGCAATTGCTACCATGTCTTCATGACCACTAAAGGTATCAGTGGCTCCATAAAGATTTAGAAATTTTGTTAATGCATATACCGGTGCTTTAAGAAACATAATATAAGCTAAGAATAGAAAAACAAATTCGTATAAAATGAAACCCAACTCCTGAATGGGCTCCTCTTTTTAGGCTTGCTAGTCTTCATCCTCATGAGGCTTTATGGGATGGGCTCTGGTTCATGCAGGGCTCTCCCCTGACCTGGGTCCTGGCGGCACCTTATTCTCCCTCTGCTCCAGCTGGTATCGTGCCTCCACCTGCTCTCCCCCTGTGCAGGATTCTCCTGAGACTGTTGATTCTGTCCCTTTTCTTCTCCACCTGTCTCCTCTAGGAGTTCATCTGCTTTCAGCACTTCCACTCTCACCAGGATGTAAATGACTCCCAAATCTATCTCTCCACTTTACATGTCTATATCTCTCCATCACAATGTACTTACTGCACGCTGCTGGCAGGCAATCATTACTTGGTAAATACTTACTGCCTGATTGTGTGATGAGATGGAAGTGATCTTCTTTCAAGTAAATGCATAAAGGGCTTTACTGGGTCAAGATGGCCTGCCCTGTCTAAATTCAAAACTAGAGAGAAAACGATACAATTACTATAGGTAAACTCCTTGGAGAAAAAGACTATATAATCATTGTTCATTGTCTATTTTATCTACTGAGCACTGCCTTTGTGTTCAAGAAAGTTCCTCTTTCCCTTTATTCTAGTGCCACAATCATTAGTGTTAAGTCTTTTATTTCTTTTTTCATTCAATTAGCACATTTTTTAATGTTATACCCATTATACTGACACCTCAGTCCAAAGAGTCTGCTTCTTTTCCCTGGAATTTTTGAACTTGGACCTCATAGAGTATTCTTTCTGCTGGTGTCTGAAACTGAAAAATATGAAATTTCAGAGATGCTTGTCATCAGTGAGGCAGTGACATTATTATATGCCAGGTATAACATAGACACAAAGAACAAATGCCCTTCTTGCTATTAGAAAAAGATAGAAGATAGAGAAACAAATGGATAGGGAATGTATAGGATGTCAGATGGCAGGGGCCACATAGCCATTGTCCATCACTTATGATACAGCAAGTCAAAAGGCTCAATCTCTATTCTCAAAGGAAACAAAGCAAAAATGACCCCCATTATAATACATGCCTCCCTCCCGTTCTCAATTGCACGAGTTTTGAACATAAGAATAATAATGACAGACGTTGTGTACCTACTGCTAAGACCCCAGGCTCTACTGTGTCGCCCTGCATGGTTACAGAGATGGCTCTGGTTAAACTTCATGAATCACAAAACAGAACACATAGACATGAAGATAAGAGGATTTGTGGGGAGGATGTGGGATGGACAGGGGTTGTAGGGAGCTGGGAGGGGACAGAGGTCAATATTCATTACATACATGTTTCAAATTGACCAAAACCAACTTTAATTAGTAAAAAGGAAAAATCCTGATAATAATTATCAATGCTAGTGAAGGAGTTTGAGATGTCATATACTGTATTCTGTATAGTACAAATCAGAGTTTATGCAGATCTTGACCTGACAGATAAGCTTGAAACATCTGTCTGATTTATAGCTGAAGAACCTGGAAATCTGGGCAAAATCACAGACTGGGCAACAGAAGTGACGCTGAACCCCTGCTTCCTCCCCTTCAAACTTTTTACTTCTCACCCCACCAGACTGTCACCAAGCAGCCTCAGGATGCCAGAATCTATGCTAAATAAAGTGCATCTTTCTTTAAGGCACTCACAGCCCACCTGGGGAGGCAGATCCAGAAGGAAGCAAGTCAAAATAAGTTACTATCACAGCAGAGGCCAAGCTGAGTACTCATATAGAACACGAGTGTGGGATTTAATTCTCGGCTCTATTTAACTTTCTCATTCTGGGTGGAGCAGGTCTGGTCTATTTGTCTGCTTCCTTCACTTAAAGGTGGCAGCAAGAGCAAGTTCTCCTAGGTGATGTGTGGACTAGCCATCCCATTTTTATTCTGATGCTCTGAGGGAATTATGCTGGGTATTTGCTGATAAATAAGAAATGAAGGAAATGACCTCCGAAAACACCTGCCTGACACAGGCCATCTTACAGTTCCCTCAAAAGCATCACTTAGACTGTCCTTAGAGCCTCAGCCTGGGGCCAAGCAGCAGCACTATGAGCTAAGAAAGATGAAGCATTCCAAACATTAGCACAGGCTTCTAATGAAGAAATGCCTTTTACTGTTCAGCAAATGTAAATTTATTATCTGAACTGCAAGGATGCTACTGGATTGTGATTTTGAAATGTTCTGGGTTTTTTTCCCCCTCTTTCCTACTGTGATATAATTCTAAGCTAGCTGCCAGTGAATTAAAGAAGTAGAAACCAGGAATATACAGGCCGCCCATTCTGTCATTTATTCTGTTTCCTACTTCTCAACTTTCCATTTGGCATTTCAAGAAAAGCACACATCAGGAATTCTGTTGCCCTAAATCCCTGGCCTACTACATAAGCATCAGCCCATAGGGACATTGCAGAGACAGGAGAGGGACCAGGGACCAAAGCAGAAAAGTAGATTAGGAAGCTCCTCTTAGAAGCTAAAGTGCTTAGAAATTGAATGTCAAAACTCAGCCAGATTTCTTGTCCCTAGGGGCACCTTTACTCATCTGGACCAATATTACGTTCATTTCCACACTGTTCTCCTAGAATTCACATGTGAGTTAGTTCAGGAAACAGAGGTAAACCCAAGATAGGTGGGCTTCTCCATAAGGTCTCCGTACCCTCAATCCAGGCAGGGTTCTGCTTGTTCTGGACTGCCTAGCATAGCCTAGACTTCTTCCTTGGTGAGCACAGCAGGTGCTGCTACCTCTCTCATCTGTGATATCAGTGGTTGTAGTGTCCATTGTTAGTCCATTGAGATCTTGCTCTCACTGTTCATTGACAGTTTCCTAGAGTTCACAGGATGGCAGAGACTCTGAAGACAAGAGGTTGTAGTCTGAACTTAGACGAGGAGGTAAGTGAGTGAAAGGTTATAGAACCCACTCTGAGGTTCTATTTCCTAACCAGAACAAATGAGGATAATTCACATAAATTCCTGTTCAGGTTCTTTGATTAAAATATAGGAAACAAACAAAATTAAATATCTCCTTGTTCTGTATGCTACTTTGAGCTATCTGTGTACATATATGCAGCCTCTTTAAACTTCCTAATATACTAGAAGGTAGAGTCTAGTATGAATACTATTTCATAGGAGGATTAAAGGCTGATAAGAGTTACATACTACCTTAATGTACTTAGCCTAGAAGAAACATGATAATCACAGTAATAATACTAACTGTGCTTTCAGGCACACCACATTATGCTTCAGAAGTAGCACATATCTGTAAAAATTAGATAGGCACTGGCTTAAAATGTATGTCTAATCATGTTTTGGTGATGTCTGAATTGTATCTGTGCTCTTTATGTTTTCATTCAAAAAAAAAAGGAGAAAAAAATAAAGAGAAAGGTAGAAAAAAATCCCACTGAAGTGACTTGCTTGAACTATTCGGTCATTGTAGAAGTGTGCAGAACTGTTACCCCTGTCCTTTCTGAGACAGAGTCTTTGAACGTGACTACTGCTGATGCCATGTAGGGCTATAAGGACTATAACATATATTATGTTAAGTCAAGCTGAAGCTATGGAGAGTTTTCTACTCAGGCACCTTAGATTTCTTATAGAAACCACAGGTCTCATCTCCTATACATGGTGACTTGGACACATTCTTTTCAATTCTTCAGGAGATACAACCTGAAAGAATGGACTGATGTTCGGCACCAGATGTTCATTCCTTAAAGTGAGGCCAGCCAGTGCATCAACTGCTTAATATGAGAACAGAGGTCCACAACATCCACTTCACGACCACATCTATGAAAAAGTATAGGCAAACAAAGAAATAAACTACAGTCACTTGTGAATGCTTTAGTGTCCAGACAGTAGAATAGGAGTAAATGTGAACAACAAAGGAGAAGTTGACCCTATGACCTGACACACTGGTATAATATCACACATCTATGAAAATAGTAATAGTTAGAAAATAGTAAAGATGAGATGAAATAGAAATTGATATGTATGATTTTACAATGTGAAATTAACTAAAACAAAAACAGTACAATGTGATTCTTCTTGAGAATAAGAACACACTTGAATTCTAGTAAAAAGTTAATATAAGAGGAATTAATTTTGTATTAAGATTATAAAGTTGTAGGCAATGCTTCTTTATAGTTAATAAATACTCTATTACTTTGTAGTTATACATTAACATTAATATCAAAATACATTGACACTGCCCTAAAAAAACAGGCAATGACTAGCCACACATAACTGTCCTTGCTATCATTTGCCTGCCCTACTGAGAGAGTAGTTGAAGAGTTTTTCTCTTGTCCAGAAGACAGTTCCATGCCCTGCTGATTATACGATATTTAAGTCATAACTAGATATACTAGCTATTTCTCTATTTCCATCTCCAAGTGAAATACAGAATATTTGGGGATTTGTTGACAGCCAAGACAAAGGGTTAAGGATGAGTACCTACCTTGAACTGGCCTTTTTATAACTACATGCTCATTTTCATGATCCAGGGGTTATTTCTGTTTAAGACTAAGAAGTATGGTGTATATAGCTGAGAGGTGTCTAAGTCAATGTGCTCTGAACTTCGCAGGAAATCCTCTTCATATTTTATGCTTTATCAAGAACATTTTGATTGGAGGTAGAGCTGCGTTGCAAAGCTAAAGGAAGGGTGTTGCAAATGGTGAGACATTTTGACAAGAACTTACTCTTCCTTCGAGGTCTTTTGATTGAAACTGTCCCAGAACTTGCCCTAAGATCACCTCTCATGGAGAAAAGGATACCTCAGTGGAACATTTCTGGCCTGTCTCCTGAATGTCTTCCTTTGCCAATGTCCCTATTTACCTGTCAGTGACTTAATTCTCTGAGTTTGGAGGGATTTTCTTTACTCTCCTCTGGGTTGACTCCAATATATAGCACTGGTGTGCCTACAAAATTAAAGGCTTGCCTTCTTCACCAGAAGGCAGAACTTAGCTACACACCGGACACATCATAAAAATCACACAATTCTGTTCAACAGTTGATCTGGTCTGTACTCCTCTGACTTGCATCTTGCTCATATTCCAGGACAGTAGAGTCAGGACATCCACCCTGTACAGGGACCCAAGGTTAGCTGTAGTTAAAGGGAGGGGATTCTGTTTAAGGGAAAAGAATTTCCTTAAAGATTCTTACTCTATGTGATATAGTTAATAATGTATTTTATATCCATCTGGAAAAAGAAATAGTTATATACAAAACTTTGCCCTAATACTTTCCATACATGTGTTCTAAGGATATATTGAGGAAACATATGCATACAATCATGCATACGTACATACAAACATGCATACATACATACATGCATGCATGCATACATGCATAGTAAACATGGGAAGTCAAATTAGGATCTTTTGAAATATATCAAAAATTCTATGTCTGTGTTAACCTGATATCTAATATCTCACCCTACCATCTCTGTTTAAAATAACTACCCTTTTCTTCAGGTGAAGCCTTCCCTACTGCATTGGTTGTAGGTCATGATCTTAAGTTGCCTATCATCAGACTGAAAGGACTCCTAGCTCTATTTGTGACCACCTAACTTCAAGGGAGACTGAAGTACTTCAGTACATTTCAGCTTCCATGTCACTTGTCACTGACACCTCCTCATGCATGAAAGTACACAAAGATTTAGGCAGTTTGCCTTTGCTCACAAGGTCTCCTTTACTGGAACACAGAAAAACATGCTTCTTAATTCAAGCCACCATGGAAACAAACTCCTCACTCGCAGGTGGCACTGTCTTCCATGAAACAACATGATAGCATGAGGAGCTCTACTTAAATGTTGTGGTCCTAGTGCAGGGATATGCATGGCATTCACAAAGCAGGGCATTTTAACTCCTGCATCTCAAAATGAACTTTTAAAAGCCTGGTTTTGTAAGAAATCATCACCTGGATGATATCATAAAAAAGAAAAATCAATAAAACATTATGGCATAGATTTGAAGAGACTTGGGTGATATGATTCATTATAAATGTTTGCCCTGCTCCTTAAATAAATTTCCATTTCTCACCACTTCCTTACTTTAAGATATTTTAAATTCTTAAAGATTTCTTTATGCTATTTTATACATATGAGTGTTTTACCTATACCTTAGTTACTTTTATATTGCTGTGAAGATCCACATTGACACTGGCAACTTATAGAAAAAAAGTTTGTTAGGAATGTTACAGATCCAAAGGGTTAGAGTTTTGTAACCAACGTGGCGTGGCAGGGAACATGGCAAAAGACAGGCAGGCATGGTACTAAAGCAATACTTGGAAACTTACATCTTTATACACAATTACAAACCAGAGAGAAAGAGGGGGGGGTGGGGAGAGAGAGAGTGGGGAGAGAGGGAGAGAGAGAGAGAGACACAGAGAGAGAGAGACAGACAGAGAGAGAGAGACAGAGAGAGAGAGAGAGAGAGAGAGAGAGAGAGAGCTAGGAATTGGATAGGCTTTGAAAACATCAACACCTGCATATCCCCATGACACACACCCTCTAAGAAGGACACACTGTTTAATCCTCCCCAAACAGTTCTACCAAGGGGGCCAAGCATTCAAATAATTGAACCTATGGGGACCATTCTCATTCAAATAATTACAGCCTACATGTATACATACATTCCATATGTGTGTCTGGTGCCCATAGAAGCCATAAGAGAATATTAGATTCTTCATACTAGAGTCAGACACAGCTGTGAACTTTTCATCTGAGTGTGGGAATTGAACCTGGGTCTTCTGCAAGAGAAACCAGTACTAAGCCATTGCTCCACCCCTAAATACATTCTAAAAAAATCAAATCAAGCATACAATCTAGATGATTCTATATATGGTTTTATTTAGTTATTGATTCTTAAAATAGAATTTCTAATTCACCAAATGAGCCCCTGGGATTCTTTAATGGAGAGTGACTAATCAGGACTCTGTAAGTTCAAAAATCATATAAACTAAGTAGTCCCCTCATAGAAGTCAAGAAATCCTATCAAACAAAGTCAGTAATAAGGACATCTTGGGATAATCTTCCAGAATCTGAGCTGAGACAACTCTCAAGATGTTGCCTTTACCAAGACTGCATAATTGTGAATTGTCTTTTACTCTTTTCTAATTCTTTCTCTACTTGTGATGTCTAATTTCACTTGTCAACTTGACCACTTCTATGATCAACCAAAACCCCAGCAGTTGGGCACAGTTAAGAGGGAAGGTCCACCCTAAATCTGTTGGCAACCAACATAAAAAACCTTAGGAGAAACTTCAGTTCTTTGCCTGCTTGCCATCATTCTCATTGGCAAGTTCAGTTACCCTGATGCTGAGTGAGAGATTTCTTTACTGGCATTAGGACCTGCTCTTCAGGACATGAACACAGATCCAAGCACAGCTGAAGTATCTCGCCTCTTGGATGGAACAACTATCAGATTCTTCACCTTTCCATGAGGACATGGTCACTGTTGGACTAGATGAACCACACCTGTAACTCTAATAAATCCCATCATGTGTGTGTGTGTGTGTGTGTGTGTGTGTGTATGTGTTCTGTTCCTCTAGAGAACAATAACTAATATACTATTCAAAGTTAAACTCATGAAAGTACTCTAAAGATGGACTTGGAGATGACTAGACCCCTGCATCTGGCTAATATGTACATTGGCCCCACCCAGAACTCCCAGGGACTAAGCCACCAACCAAAGAATACACATGGAGGGACCCATGGTTCCAGCTGCATATGTAGCAGAGGACGGCCTTGTCTGGCATCAATGAGAGGGGAAGCCCTTGGTCCTGTGAAGGCTTGATAACCCAGCATCGGGGAATGCTAGGGCAGTGAGGCAGGAATGGGTGGGTGGGGGAGCACCCTCATAGAAGCAGGGGAGAAGAGGAGTGGGATAGGGTGTTTGTGGAAGGGAAACTGGAAAGAGGGATAACATTTGAAATGTAAATAAATGAAAACCAATAAAAATTCTCGTAAGAGGCTCTTTATGTAAATTGGAGTCAATTAGCCATTGGAACACCTGTAATAAAGTACTGTTGACTAGATGTCTTAGAAGTCAGAGAGGGTAAATTTTTCCCAGTGGTAATCAAAGTAACCATCAGATTTGACCTCTGTTGAGGCCCCACTTTCAGGTTCATAGATGGTGCCTTTAGCTGTATTCTCACATGATAGAAGGCAAAGTAGGTTTCTGGGCTTGTATTAATAAGACAAATAATTTAATTTGCAAGATACCTACCTTGTGGATTAATAAGTCCAAACAGACCTACCTAATGTCACCACATTTGGAGAAGAGTTAGCAATATGTGCTTGGGAGGGAGCACAGACATCTAGACCATCATAACAGGTCAGCCTTGGTGAACACAGAATACTTCATGAGTCCTAAGTACTTTAGAGATGTTGTCTCATTCAAGATCAATGCTTTATTTTCCTTTTTCACGGGTAAGAAAATTGAAGCACTAGTAACCCGTGGTTCAGCACCTCTCATTTGTTAGTTAGAATCAAGGAAGTTTGGCTTGGCAACCTACAGTCTTAACCACTCCACTCAGCTTTCAGTCATAGGAATCCAACTCTTGTATGATTACTTCTGCATGAGTACATGTGGAACCTGAGGCTTATCTGTAGAAGAAATAGCATGGCTATCTTGGTGGAAGGGTTTATCATGGTGTTAGGACATTATGTGAAAGCCAGTCTTAGCATCCTGGTCTGAGAAGTTTTCCTACTAAGTCTACAGAAAGAAACTGAAATACTATTGAGGGTATATACAAAGGCTGTAGCATAAGTTGTAAGCAGGTATCTCAAGTTCAATGTAAGGAGCCAGGCTCTGGCTCTCTGTGATCAGGGGCTTGGTACTTCACTCCTACAGTAGCAAAGATCTAAAGCTAGCCAATAGCCACACAAGCTCAGAGAGGACCTCAGGCTCCGGTGAGCACGTGGCCTACCTATCGCTTTGTGGGACCCTTGCTGACCCAGGCCAACCATCCTGACGCCCAGCCAGAGGTTGTATGAACTGTTCCTTATAAGCTGTTGCTCTGTGGTCATTCATTGACTTGCCTGTTAAGTCCTGTTGTGGCAAATGTTCATGTTTGAATTTATTTCATCAGTCTCCTATAAATATTTCCATCTCCAATTTTGCCTTCTTCCAAATTTTCATAATGTAGTCATTTTTTGAAAAAAACAAAAACAAAATCAAAAAAAATCTCATCTCTCTGCCCCATTCTCCAACATCAAATGTAGCAACAGAACTTTACTTTTTTTTTTTTTTTCAGATTCTGTTTATCTTGGGGAGACAGGTGTCTCTCCTATTATTCACATCAGCGGCAGCAACAGAACTTTAAAACCTATAGAGTGAAGCCAAATTCACAGATCAATTGTAAAAAGACTTATTCATTAATTGTCAATAGCACTATGGACCCTTTCTGAGAGTTAAGGGAGTCAATTTTTGTGTCTCAGTCTCAGTGTTCTCACAAGTAAATATTAGAACTAACACCTATGTCACAGTATCATTGAGATGGATTAGACTGGATGATATAAATAGAGTTATTAGCATAATGCTGAATGCAGAGTGAGAATTCAAAAAAGTATTAGGTATAGTCACAATCAGATGTGAAGGCTGGATTTGCATTTATGGACACTTATTTGGTGAACAGAAAGGGAGGAAGGATGGGAATCATAGAAATAGTGGCAAGGCAGACTGACCTAGGGCAGGAAGGACTGGGAAAAGTGTGGAAGGACAGAAATGCGTTTTTCAGGTGAGAGGAGAGGCAGAGCAGAGACAGATGCCTGAAACAGCAAGCCAGACAGGACTGAATCCAACCAAGAACAGGGTGTACAGAAGAGAACAAACTGAAAGCTTCTCTGGTTTCTTTTCCCAGCATACACCTTTATTCTCCAAACAGGAAAAGAAGAAAACTCACACTGGTGCTGACTGTGTGCTGGGCACTAGCTGAAGCACTTAGCACTCTACTGAATGCTGCCCAAAGAAGTAGGCATTGTTCCTATACCCATGGTACAGACAGTGAAGTGAAGCCAAAAGATGGGAAGTATTGGTTCTAGGGTCCTAGATCTGAACCCAAGCAAAGGGAAAGAAGAAAGTTTCTCCAAAAAAAAAAAATGTTTTTACTTCCTTTTTCAATTAATTTAGCAATTTTTTATGTCTGTTTTACTCTTTCATTTTCCATAAAAATTGTCAATTTTAATGTGCTTTCTATTTATTTCTTCAATTTTGTCACAAATATTTTCTTTTTTCAATAAAAAAGAATGAATAAAAAGGAAAAAAAGACCCTAGGTCCTACCCACAGGATAGACACAAGCAAACAATAAAAAAAAAAAGAGAGACTAAAAGGCAGTCATAATAATTTGTTTACCTAAGTTAGTCTCTTTAGCACAAATGAAAACCTAGAAAGGTTTTTTAATTTCATAGTAAAGTATAAAGTAGCTGGCCTAAAGCTAGACTTTAAAAAGCATCAAAACAGCATAAATTTTGTCAGTGACTCTGTCTGCATATATAGCATACACATGCTCATGTGTGTTTACATATGTGTGCTTATGCATACCTGTTTATATAGATGAGTACATGTTGGAGATATTCATGTAACATAGTAACTCATTTGTTTCTGGAGATGTGTGCCCTGATGTTATGGGCATAACATTCTAAATTAAACAGATGTGGCCTTCCAGTTGCATATGGAGTAAATAAAGCAGCCTTTCCTTAGACTCTGGAATATGCAGACGAACCATCTCAGACAAGATTCTGAAAGAGGACTTTGCAGTTCCCTGAAAATAAAATAGAATATTTAAAGTGAGCAAAAATAACAACAAGTAATGTCTATATGAGAAAGTGCTTGGTACAGAACACAGATAATGAATTCAAAAGGCCTAAGGTCACTAGACATATTTTTGCTTTTGAATTTTCAAAACATGCTTCTAAATATATCTAGCTTTCACACATAATTTTCCCTTTTCATCATTTAATAAGTATTTCTTGAATGCCTACTAAATGTTATGTACAGTAGTCCTTGCCTATAGGGATGCCAGAGAGATATGATCCTATGTAAAGCTTACAATGTAGCACAAGAGAAGAAACAATGCATTATACAAATAACAGAGTTATATATGCAGCTGTGACATTTGGAAGAGTAAAGACAGTAGATCAGATAAGGGTTAGTGTATTAATTAATAAGGGGTCCAGTGTGACCCTTTAAGCTTGTCTGGCATCAGTGGGAGGGGCGGCCCTGGGTCCTGTGGAGGCTTGATGCTCCAGAAGAGATGGATGCCAGAGGGGTGAGGCCAGAGTGGGTGGATGAAGGGGCAAAGGGGAGGGGGAGGGGCATGGGTCTTTGTAGAGGGGAACTGGGAAGGGGGATAACATTTGAAATGGAAACAAATAAAATGACTAATAAATTTAAAAGAAGAAAAGAAAAACAGGCTGTTAATTGTCTGGGATGAGAACCTTCTAGACAGGAAATATCTAGGACAAAGGCTAGGGGAAGAAATTTGCTGAAAAGTTTAAGGTATATGAAGAAGGGCAGTAGGGGCTCATGGGACAGGAGCAGAGCCACAATGCAGTGAAAAGGGAGGCCATACCATGAAGAAACGGAGCTAGGTCGTGTAGATTGCATACAATCCTCAGTCCCATCTTGAAATGGAGAATTATTGTGGAGATATAATAGAAAAGTGTCACAACCTGACTAAAGTTTGTAAAGGCATGATGTGCTAACCCAGGTAGACTATGGTCCATGGCTAGAAAGCTTCAATACAATAGAAGTGGAGGTCCTGCTTCACTCTCAGTCATGTGTAGCATGTTTCCTGTAGACTGCTTAGAGCTAATGATTTATTCTTAGGCTCTACTATGTTATTTTAAACTTGAGTCCATGTTAAGGTTTATAAAGTGCTTCTCCATTAGAACAGCCTATGTCTTTATCTACACATGATGAATCTTATTGGCTGATTTCCCATGGCAGGGTAACATTACAAATGTGGTGTGAGCTCGGGCTATGCTCGCTCATATCCTTGTATCCATCTTCATGCACAGAAAAGCATTATAGCTATCATCTCAGTCACAGAATAGAGGGTTTTTTTTTCTTCACTGAAATTCTGTTTGCTTGCCAATATTTGTAACTGTTGAGTTCCTGCTTCGTTGCCAGTCATACACTTGATAAGATCACGACATTCATATTATTGAAGTAAGGTCTAGTTTGCCATAGCTCGTTATTATTTAACACACTGAAAACACTAAATAAAACTATGACCTAACTTTATTTAGGGCTTTTAATTTTTTTGTCCAATGTAAAATTGGCTTGCTGGTTCTTATGTTTACACTTTTGAATTATACATGCACGCGCACACACACACACACTATACATGCATGCATGCACACATATGTTACATATATATTTATTTATATGTATATGTCTGCATGCATATATTATGAATTCATACATGTATATGTGTGTATATGTATGCATATATGCATGTATATATATGTATGTATGTATGTATGTATGTATGTATGTATGCGTGTGTGTGTGTAGCCTAGAATTTAGCTTGGCTGTTGTTTGCTATTAATGTTTATTGTTTGTTTGTTTTGCTTTGTTTTCAGACATGCTCTGATGAAGCTCAGTTGGGGCAAGAAATCACCATGTAGCCAAGGCTCCAAGGCTCACCTTAAACTACTGACTCAAATAGCTGAGCCTTTAACAGTTGACATTGAAGGTGTGCTACTCTGTGCTGCTTGGGTGATGCTTTCCACCATCCTCAAACAACTGAACACAATAAAAACCTGTAAAACTGACTCACTATTTCTTTTCCCACCCTCCTCATTTCTTTTGAACTAATAAAGATTTCCGTAATACATTTTTCTTCATGGGCTTAAAATACCCTCAAACACCTTACTTATATTTAACTTCATAATCATTTAACTTCCTATTATTTTCTTACAATTCCTAAAGTTATTCAATGTTCCTTTTTCTTTCCAAAATGTATTAAGAATCTTAGCATGTTTAAAATAACATAACACCACGTTATGCCATCTGTATCTATTCTCTGAGTTTATTTTATAACACAAAGGATGCTTCAAGTTTACAGATACAGTGTGTGTGTGTGTGTGTGTTTCTATGTATATGTGTGTATGCATACATGATATATGTATGTGTTTGTCCCCCACCTTATGCCTTTCTCCCACACTCTTGTTTAGCTTTCCTAATGCATGCATGATAATGAATCTTTTGGTATTGTTCCATAAGTGCTGAGTAAGCAATATGTGACCAAACTATAGTCCTACAAAACTCTCTCATAGGAACAAAGACTGATCAGTGCAGGAAAGTCGAGGTCAACAGTGCATCCCTGAGGATTTTGAATGTACAGTTCTGCTGCCACCTGCACACTTTCCTCTGTGCTAAGCCAACACTCAGCCAGACTCCAGTTCATTAGTAAGTGAGCTGTCTGCTCTCTGCTGTGTAATATCACCACTATATTTCATTTTTTAATAAAATAACCTTAATATTTATTTATATTAGATATATTCTTTATTTACATTTCAAATGTTGTCCCCTTTCCTGGTTCCCCCCTCCCCTGAAAATCCCGTAAGCCATTTCCCTTCCCCCTGTTCCCCAATCAATCCTCTCCCACTTCCCTATCCTGGTATTCCTCTACTGAAGCATAGAGCCTTTCCAGGATCAAAGGACTCTCCTACCCTTGATGTCTAACAAGGCCATCCTCTGCTGCCTATGTATCTGGAGCCATGGGTAACTCCATGTGTACTCTTTGGTTGATGTTATTGTCCCTGGGAGCTCTGGGAGTACAGTGTGGCTCATATTGTTGTTCCTCCTATGGCGCTGCAAACCTCATCAGCTCCTTTGATCCTTTCTCTAGCTCCTCCATTGGGGACCCTGTGCTCAGTTCAATGGCTGGCTTAGAGTGTCCACTCTCACTACTGTATTTCAATATATAGTGAATATACATTCAATATATAATATATACAGGAGATTATTTATTGTAATCACTGTCAACATTTGCAAGTTCTAAGTGTACTATGGAGTAAGGTTTCTAGAGGAACAGGATAAAGAGATATGGAATAAAGAACCCAGTTTTGGAGGTTGGCAAATAGGCTAGAAACACAGGAGAAGCTATGGTGCAGATTAGGCCTGACAGTGGTCTGCTGGGTAATTTAACTTATTATCAGTCTTTTTGCTCTAGTTGTATCTTCAGAACTGTTTGAAAGCTGTTCATATTGTTGAGGGAAATCTACCTTATCTAAACCTCCCTAATTCCAGTGTTTATCTCAATCAAAAACACCCTCATAACTGCTATAAAAAATACCATCATATTAACATTGTAATTTGGCTCTTTACATGATTTAAGTCCATTTGTAGCATTATTACATGTCCCAGAGCATGGGTGTTATTCAATTATTGCTTTCTGACGTCTTAAATATACTTATTTCATTATTTTAAATAATTCAAATTTCACTTTTCAAGGAAAAATGGAAAGTGGAGTTGGTTATGGCAGTCTTCTTTCTTGCCTCCTGCTGTTGCCCTGGGCTTTAGGATTATTTCCAGTCTCACCTCAGCCTGTCTCTGTTCTCACCTTTTTTTAGTGAAGACCCTTGGTCAGTCTTACATTGATTCTAGAAGCCTTCTAGGATCATCTGGGAACCCTTCTTTCTTTCTTTCTTTCTTTCTTCTCTCTTTCTTTCTTTCTCTCTCTCTCTCTCTCTCTCTCTCTCTCTCTCTCTCTCTCTCTCTCTCTCTCTCTCTGACAGTTTCTTTCTCTTCTTTCCTCCTGTCTTCACAAATTAAAACCTTCCTGTAAAACCACAATCCCAGAGATGTTCTGTAAAAGATTATGTCAGCCTCCTCTTTCTGGCTGTGGAGGAGACACTGAGTCTGCCTCCTGTCTCTGATCTAATGTGAAACACTCTTCCCACTTACTTCCAAGTCTAAGTTCTGTCTGACACCTCTTGCTTTCTCCCCAGAAAGGATGACTATGTCCTCTTGCTACACAAATGCAGTGGCCAATGATCTGTTCATGAATAACATACAAAGTAGACAAACCTGTGAAACTTTAAAGACCAGAACTTTTGTGACTAGATCGGCCAGAGCCAGAAAAACCAAAGCACAGTGAAGTGAGGGCGGCTTTCTGGAAGCCATGTGCACCCGTGGAGACTTGCCTCTCCTTGGCACAAGAGGTGAGTCTGAGATGCTTGGCAGGGCCTCTGTGCTGCAAGGCAGAAAACCAGCAAAGATACTGAAGATGTCATGAGGCTGAAATTTGTATTCTAAATGGAATTTTGCAGCTTCCAAGGCAGTGAGGACTAGAGGAGAGATGGTATAAGAGGAGACGGTTAAACGGAAATGCACATGCATTGCATGCTTAGTCCAGGACTTCCTGCCTGCCCTGCACAATAACCTTCCCCCTGTTCCCTAATCAACCCTCTGCCACTACCCTATCCTGGTACTCCTTTACTGCAGCATGGAGCCTTTCCAGGCTAAATACTAATATTACTAAAGCATCAGGCCAGATAATTCTTTATTATGGGTGGAGGAGGGTAGAAAGGGTCAACCTATTTATTATAGGCTGTTTGAAAAGGACCTACCCTCTGCATACTAGATATTGGTAGCAACTCAATCACCTTCCTGCAGAGCTAAACCCTCCAGCATTTTTCAGTGTTCCCTAAGAAGTAAAGTCACTCCAGTTGAGATCTGCTACTATACTCTTGAACTACTAATCCCTGGGATCCACATAGTAGAGACCCAACTATTACTGGTTGTTCTCTGATTCCCACATGTGCAGGACCCACCTCCCCACCCCTATACACTTAAAATTAGAAATTTTTCAGTGAATTTAAATGCAATGTCTTTCATTAACACAACACTTAAAGTGCATACCAAATAGAACTAAGGGAGGGGGAGAACAAATAAAATGATTGGCAGGTGCCCTTAGTATTTGGAACCCTTAAATATGAATGAATAACTATCAATCAATGAGGCAATACTATGAGGTGATCAAAGTAGATTGCCAGTTGGAAGATACATATTTGAGGTAGTGAACTGCACACTTAGTTGTAACTTTATAACTAAAAGATAAACTGTTAAAGAAATAATAAAAGACAGACTTCGCCATGAATGGGACACTGCTAAAGAAAGGATGTTAAGTTGGAAGAAGGCCTAATAGAAAGTATGCAGATGGAATGAAGATAAGAAATAAGGTGGAATGTGCAAATTTAATGTAGTTATTGTATGAAACCTGGTGGAGGTGTTCTAGCTATAACTTGACTCCTCAAAGGAAATGTACCAAGTATATGGCATTAGGATATTACTATAGATAATGTTCTAAAATATCAAAAGACATAACATTATACATTAGGAAACACTACAAATGCTGAGTAATGAATAAAAAGAAAAGAAAGGATAAACAACACTAATATATTTCAAAAATTTCAAATAGAAGGAAAATTTCATATTAGGGAAAGGCAGGAAGCAGTGATGCACAACTGTGGTCCAAGTACTGGAGACATGGGTAGAAGGGTAAGGAGTTGATGGTCATCATGGACAATAAAGTGAGACCCTGTCTATGAACCTGCAGAGGAAATGCTGCATACATTCCAAGGAAATGTTAATCCTGGAAGTTGGAGACACTTGGTGCTCTAAATTTTATCCAGAGCTCTGCACACCACAGAAACATTCATCAAATGAGATGATATTACAATACAGGTGAAGGGAAAAATCCCAGGGAGCCTGCCATAGCAAATATGCACTAAAATAAGTGTGAAGGAGGTTTTGGGATAAAAGTGAAAGGATACCAGGCAAGAATACAAAAGTGTAAGAGAGAATGGAAAGGACCTACAAAGGCAAATGCATAGGCTGGTAGAAACCTTCGTTGATTTCTCTATATATAGTAATACATTCAGGGACTACTGTATTTGTTGACTTATAATGTGAAAGAAAGGACAGCAAAGATGGGAAGGAATAAGTAGAGTGTAATGTGTTCTATCAAACAATACTGCTCTGGAAAGTGGGAAAATGGTCATCCAATAATGGACTTTGTTTGCATTTGCCTTCTTGGCCCTAATGGTCTACTAAAAATGAGTGCCTTAAAACAATGCTCACTTATTATCTCACAGGTCAAGAACCCAGAAGCCCAGAGCAGGGCAACCAAACCCAGGTTGTGGGTTTTTCCCTACTGTTCTATAAGTCAGTGCCTAGCAAGTGACCCAGTTTGCTTCTTCTGATGTCAGAGGCATCAGATTTCCTTGCCTCATGACCCTATTTTCATTGTTGCTACCATTTCTATTCATCTTTCTCCACTGACTCCAACATTCTTACTACTTTGCCATAAAGAAATCTGTTGTAGGAAGTACAGAGATCTTTGTGCTCACTGATAAGCACTAGAGGAACCCAGAATGTTAAACACACAGGCTTGTATCTTCAAAGGAAGAAATGTATAGCCTGTTGTCCACCCAGAAGACTGGGAATAAACATGGTTGATAGCCTGGTGACATTCAACTATCAGTGTTACCAAGCCACACTGGACTTTCTCCATAGATTCTTATAATTTTGTTCTTAGTCGATCTATAAACCCATCTTTGTGGAAATTGTTACATTGTACTTTACAATGGGTTTTGATGTAGTCACAACTGATATTTACTTGGCTTACTATACTCCTGAAAATTTATGTATGCTTTATTGTGCACACAGAATTGAGATAATTATAATCAGAAATTTTTTTTTACCAAATTGTGTTGTGATTAAATATATCCAAAATGAACTACTTGGGGCCAGACTCCTGAACTTTGGACCAACACTGGCTACTTAGCTGTTTTGAACCAAATTACCTCCCTGTTTCCTGTTTTTCATAGTTATTCTGTTGGCCATGGTGGTTGCATAGATCTTCAAAATTTCTTACTACATTGGACCTAATAAATAATTCAGAATAATCTACCACCTCAGTTTCTTTCTTTAATTTAATCCCATTTCCAAAAAAATTGATTTTTCCTATATAGGAATATATTTCCAAATCTAGATATCATGGTGTAAATAACTTTGATTGAGAGAGTTGTTCATTAGTCTTCCTGCAACAGTAGACTTTCTAAAGTCAATTTTTTTTAACTTGCTCACACATAAAATATGGCCAGTCTAGTCCTATATCCTCAACAATCTCTCCTTACTTTTCCTTATGGTCATGTTTCTGTGGCAGTCACTTCTGCAGGGACTTCCGTTTCTTTCACTATGATGATCAGTTGCCATTTAACAGACTTAATGAAAGGAGACATAGAAAGACCACAGTGGGTGCTGGTTCCATATCTGTTCACTTCTGTGAAGAAACAGCAGCATTGTTTGGCAGATTGGAAATACAAGGGGTCTTGTGGAGAAGCTTGATGAGTCCAAATCAAACCTCAGTTTATGAAGAGGAGACAAAAGGTAGGATCCAGAGATGCACAGAGTGTTAATGTTGGCTACCAAATCACAGGCTAGCGGTTGACTTTAGAAGGGACACAAAATGATGGGAAGCTGTGGCAGACAATGTGCAGGGTTGCCTCATTGCTGTGACTGAATAACAAAGCACATACTATAGCAGCCTTAGGGTGCCTTGCTAGACACTAAGTAGGAATTAAGTGTCACTGAGTCAAATAGTCCCT
Organism: Apodemus sylvaticus; assembly: GCF_947179515.1. Classification (NCBI taxonomy): domain Eukaryota; kingdom Metazoa; phylum Chordata; class Mammalia; order Rodentia; family Muridae; genus Apodemus; species Apodemus sylvaticus. The sequence goes on from NC_067477.1 coordinate 112,120,517, forward strand.
TTCATTGTCTTCACCAAAGAACTAAAATTCTCTGGGATATGTTTGCCTTTATTACCCCAGACCCTGCTGCAATCATGGCACTGTTCTTCTAATGCTTATAATATAAAACCAGATACCTTGGCTTAGCACATAAGATGTTGCTTTTGTATTGACTCGGTCTTCTACCATTCCTCCTTGGCATTGTTCATACTCCTCATGTTTGCTGAGCTATGGACATTTCCTGAACAGCCCATCCCACGACTGTAAGCATGCTTGTACATATCATTGCCTCAGTTTTTATTTTTTCTTTCATCTTATCCATGAAGATTTCCCACCCACCTGTCTCCATTTATCTTGTCTTTTATTTTCCCTAGATCCTTCATGGAAAGTTAATCTGCTATATACAAGTGTAGTTTTCTATTGATTTAAATAAAAGTCTATGGTTGTGGAACTTCTCCAACTTCACAGTTTTATGTATCTCTATAATCAATATACTGAAGTAAAGTATAAGTATTTTTGGAAGATTTGTCATGTATTTCTCCAATCACTCTTCATTCTTACACTTCACTATATTTTAGTACTCATAGGAACTGAAAAATAATGTGTATACTAGATATAAGAAATAATGAATGAGCTACAGTTTGTGGAGAAATTATATTTAAAGTACATAAACATAACAACTACATAATTCCCAATAGAGTTAGAGCAGAGGTTATGTGTATTGGGTGTAGAATAGACATACAAAATTAACCACGATGTAGAAGTAACTCTTCTATATTCCACAATGAAGAAACTAAACATACTGTATACAAAAGCACCTTGAAGGCCCTAGACAAGAAGCACAGGACTATGGTTCCTGAGGAAAGGTAAACAACTAAGCTATCACTACAAATGCCACAACATGGTAGAAGCTAGGATTGGGTTTCCAGTAGCAACAGAACCCATTATTGACCAATATTTGTCTGAGTTGAGGTGATAGACTTACAGGAAACCAAAACCACTAGAATTTGTAACTTAGAATGCCAGAGGAAAGGGTACTATATAAGGAGATTCCCTCTGTAGAGAAGTTCTGAATTGGGATCTGAGTAGCTATTTGACATATTGTAAAACAGCTACCTGAGGCTGGAAAAGAATCCCAGAAGGGGAGTAGGATATTGAATTTCCAGAGCTTTCAAAGAGCTATGATGAATTAGTGAGGAACCTGATAGTAAACAAGGGTCTGATAGGCTGCTCAAAATATCATATTCATGCTAACTGCTAAGCCATCCTTACAGCCCTTGAAGACAGTTAGCATGTCATTCAGAGGACCCATACTCAATTGCCTGCTCCCACATTCTGGCAGCTCACAAGCATCTGTAATTCTAGTTCCAAAGACTCTCACAGTTTCTCCTGCCCTTCACAACTACCTACATTCATGTGTGCATGGATCTGCACATAGACACCAATAAAGATGCATAATTAAAAATAAAAATAAAGCATAAAAATGACACAGTCTTTAGCCTGGCAGTAAATTTAGAACCAGATCTATGAGATTTTAACATACTGGTTAACAACAGTGAAAAGCAAGTTCAAAATTCTCCAAAGACAGTAATAAAAACCTAACAGCCAAAATTATAAAGTTCACAATATCCAGAATATCATAAAATGAAAGGAATTAAAAGAAGCAGATTTGTACAGGAAACAATCAAAAGGAAAATTGATCAATATTAATGAACTAAAAAAGATCAAATTTATAGACTGGAACAAACAGATATCTATTATAAATATTCTAGATATATTCAAGAATGTAAAAAAAAATGACCATGATGAGAATACACTGGAGTATAAAATACTATTGAGAGAATCTAAAGACAGCAATAAGTGAGTATATATACATATATATACATACATACTTAAGGAGGATTTTGTTTGCTTGATTGCTTCCTTGTTTGTTGTTTTGCTTTGCTTTAATGTAAATTGATATATAGGTTATAGCCATTTATTTATTTATACTTTAATTATAATTATTTACTTTGGTGTATTTGTGCATATGGCACAGTAGGAATATGAAAGAGAAAAACTGTGTAAGCCAGTTCTGTCTTTTAACAGTGTAGGTCCCAATATACTTGGTGGCAAATGTCTTTACCCATCTTGCTGTACCATTTTACCATTTACATAGAAATTTAAGCAACTTATAATATAAGTTGAAAAAATGGTTCTGAAAGCAAGTAAACAGAAGACTTTTAGTACTCAATTTGAATTCTATAACTCTATGACTATCAGTAGCCAAATGAGTGCTTTCTTGTGGTTTTTTTAAGTGAAGATAAATATATGGAGAGAGAGAGAGAAAGAGAGAGAGAGAGAGAGAGAGAGAGAGAGAGAGAGAGAAGAGTGAAAGGGGAGAGATTTATATATATGTCTATACAGAGTCTACTAAATATATGGTGAGTTTTCATCTCAAAACACTTACCATAAATCAAAAATATAATGTGCCAAATGTATTCAGTGCCCCAGTAAAACCCATTATAAAGTTTAAAACACATAAGTCGGTCTCTTGTAATTAAGAACCAAATTATAATGAGAGGGAGAGGCAGAGAAGAGTAGAGGGGGGGAAGGATGGAAGGAAGGAGAAAAAAGGGATGTGTGTATTGGGAATGCTGAACAAATAGGGACACTATCTACAAAAAAAAAAAAAGGTGACCTTAGGCAATGTTGTGACATTAATGACATTCACATAAATCTAGATAGCACAGCACATTACACTGGTAGAAGAGCCACATGAACAGCCATGAGTATGGCTATAATGAAATGAGCAAAGCAATTTTAGATTAAATCAAGCACAAGAGAAAACCATGCAGTAATTACTGGACTAGCATAGAAGAAGTTTATGACAACTAACATACTTTTATTTTTTCCCAATACACACTTTCCAACAGCAAATCACCATTGATCATTAATGCTTCTTACAATTTGCAAAAATTACCCTGAGATTGATTCTGGAACAGAATAGAAGAGTGAAATCTAACACTATTAAGGAAAAAGAATCATAGTAGAAAAAATATATAATCTTGTTGGACAAAGCTTCTATGACATAGTAAAAGCACAAACCATAAATAAAAATAAACTGGATTTTCTCAAAATTACAAACATTTGCTTTATATATGACACTTTAAGAAAACTTTTTCTTAAAATCACAGATAAAGAACATTTTCACAGTCCATAGTCAGATATGATCACATTCATAACAGATAAATTCTTTCAAGTCGATAATAAAAATCCATACAATTCACATTTGTCAAAAGGGTAATAGACTTGACAGTCACTTTAGCACATAAGACAAATGACAGACAAGTGTATGCAAAGATGCTTAACATCATTAGTCATCAGTAAAATGTAAATTAAAACTGCAGCGAGGCATCATTACATTCGCAGTAAAATAGCCATAATTAACAAGACTAACAATAGCAGGTGCTTGAAACCATTTAGAGAAACTGTAACTCTTCCATATTGATGACAAGAATGCAAACTATACCATCATCTGCAAATCAGCTCGCCAATTCCTATTGCAGAAAGATTCTCTCCAGGTGACTTGAGGATTGTATTTTTAAGTATTTCAATGTTTTAATACATATGGCCAAATGGTTCCACTGGCACATTAAAGGAAATTGTTTCTAAATAACCATAAATTGTGAGTAAAACTACATATCCATCCATTGACAGAATAAAGAAATGGTGACTTATGCACATAGTTGACTATACTCGGTGCCAAGAGCAAGCTTTTTATGCGTGACAATGTGTATGAGGCACGAACTATCCTAAGCAAATGGCACAAGATGCGAGAGACTATTCACAATTGGATTTGATACTTGTGAAATTCTGGAAAAGCTGAAACAATAAAGTGAGTAAACATCCTGTTTTCCTAGAATTTTCTGGTTATTTTTAACTGGGCAGAACCACAGGGAGACCTTTTGGGGGTGATACAAATGTTCTATATTTATATCCTGAAGGTGACAGTAGTTGCAAGTTGACTATATATACCTGTAAAAAGATGCCTGAATACATATTCTAATGTTTCCTGAGTTTCTGTTGTTGTAAAAAAAAATGACCCAAAAACAAATTGGGGAGGAAAAAGCTTATTTTGTTTTACAAATTTATTATTGGGATGAACCAAGGCAGAAACTCAAGGCAGGAATTTGGAACAGAAAAAAAATGAAGGAACATTGGTTAATGACTTTTCCTAGGCTCACATTCGGCCACTTTTTTTTTATTCTTTTTCAGATCAACACTTTTATTTACTTTTTATTTAACACTTCAAAAAATGATGAGTACGGGTGTTTTGCCTATATGTATGTCCATGTACCATGTGCATGCAGTGACCACAGAAGCCAGAAGAAGGTGTCAGCTCCCTTGGAAGTGGAGTTACAAACAGTTATGAGCTACCATGTGGATGCTGGGTATCAAACCCTGGTCCTCTGCAAGAGCAGTGAGTTCTCTTAACTGCTGAACTATTTCTCCAGCACTACTATCACTTAATTTTTTTTAAAAAAAATAAGATCAATCCATTTAGATTTCATGATAACAATGAAAAGTATGGAAATCTCATATTTCAGACCAAGAATTCAATCATTGGCCATTTGTTTTGGCAAGCCTGTTCAACACTTTTGAAAAAGATGCATGTCCACACTCCATAGGTCTAGCTACAGCAGCCAATGCAGATTCCCAGCATGAGGAAATACCAAAGCTGTTTTCATATCCCACTTCCAACATGTTACCCTAAACCTTCTGCCAGAACCAAGCCAGTCCCCAGATGTTGAATCCACTGTGGCTCTCCTCAAAGGGCACTTTCTCAGGAGTTCCATGCTTTGAATTTCCCCACTTGCCTATATGAAAAAAGATGGTTCTCACAAACCATACTTATTTGGGGATAATTCATCAAAAGAATTGGTTTTGTCCAAACAACCCTATTAAAAAATGGGGTACAGAGTTAAACAAAGAATTCTCATATGAAGAACTTCGGATGGCGGAGAAGCATCTTAAAAAATGCTCAACTTCCTTAGTCATTAGGGAAATGCAAATCAAAATAACCCTAAGATTTCATCTTACACCAGTCAGAATGGCTAAGATTAAAAATTCAGGAGACAGCAGGTGTTGGAGAGGGTGCGGAGAAAGAGGAACACTCCTCCACTGCTGGTGGTGTTGCAAATTGGTACAACCACTCTGGAAAGCAGTCTGGCGGTTCCTCTGAAAACTGGGCACCTCACTTCCAGAAGATCCTGCTATACCACTCCTGGGCATATACCCAGAGGATTCCCCACCATGTAATAAGGATACATGCTCTACTATGTTCATAGCAGCCCTATTTATAATTGTCAGATGCTGGAAAGAACCCAGGTATCCCTCAACAGAAGAGTGGATGCAAAAAATGTGGTATATCTACACAATGGAGTACTATTCAGCCATTAGAAACAATGAATTCATGAAATTCTTAGGCAAATGGATGGAGCTAGAGAACATCATACTAAGTGAGGTAACCCAGACTCAAAAGGTGAATCATGGTATGCACTCACTAATAAGTGGTTATTAACCTAGAAAACTGGAATACCCAAAACATAATCCACACATCAAATGAGATACAAGAAGAAAGCAGGAGTGGTCCCTGGTTCTCGAAAGACTCAGTGAAACAGTATTTGGAAAAACCAGAACGGGGAACTGAGAAGGGGTGGGAGGGAGGACAGGGGAAGAGAAGGGGGCTTACGGGACTTTCGGGGAGTGGGGGGGGGCTAGAAAAGGGGAAATCATTTGAAATGTAAATAAATTATATCGAATAAAAAAAATAACAATAAAAAAAAACAAATGTAAATTGAATACCAAAAAAAAAAAAAAAAAAAGAATTGGTTTTGTTGGTTTTTATCTCTATGAGTCTTTTTTTGGGGGGGGGTTTAACATCTTATTTTTTTATTCATTCGATAAATTTTTTATTTAAATTTCAAATGATTTCCCCTTTTCTGGTCCCCCACTCCCTGAAAGTCACATAAGCCCCCTTCCCTCCCCCTATTCTCCCACCCACCCTTTCCCACTTCCCTGTTCTGGTTTTTCCTTATACTGCTACACTGAGTCTTTCCAGAACCAGGGGCCACTCCTCCGTTCTTCTTGTACCTCATTTGATGTGTGGATTATGTTTGGGGTATTCCAGTTTTCCAGGCTAATATCCACTCATTAGTGAGTGCATACCATGATTGATCTTTTGCAACTGGGTTACCTCACTTAGTATGATGTTCTCCAGCTCCATCCATTTGCCTAAGAATTTCATGAATTCATTGTTTCTAATGGCTGAATAGTACTCCATTGTGTAGATATACCACATTTTTTGCACCCATTCTTCTGTTGAGGGATACCTGGGTTCTTTCCAGCTACTGGCTATTATAAATAGGGCTGCTATGAACATAGTGGAGCATATATCCTTATTATATGCTGGGGAATCCTCCGGGTATATACCCAGGAGTGGTATAGCAGGATCTTTCAGAAGTGAGGTGCTCAGTTTTCTGAGGAGCTGCCAGACTGATTTCCAGAGTGGTTGTACCAATTTGCAACCCCACCAGCAGTAGAGGAGTGTTCCTCTTTCTCCACATCCTTGCCAACACCTGCTGTCTCCTGAGTTTTTAATCTTAGCCATTCTGACTGGTGTAAGGTGAAATCTCAGGGTTGTTTTGATTTGCATTTCCCTGATGACTAATGAAGTTGAGCATTTTTAAGATGTTTCTCCGCCATCCGAGGTTCTTCAGATGAGAATTCTTTGTTTAACTCTGTACCCTATTTTTTAATAGGATTATTTGGTTTTCTGGGGTCTAACTTCTTGAGTTCTTTGTATAAATTGGATATTAGCCCTCTATCTGATGTAGGGTTGGTGAAGATCTTTTCCCAATTTGTTGATTGCTGATTTGTCCTTTTGATGGTGTCCTTTGCCTTACAGAAACTTTGTAATTTTATGAGGTCCCATTTGTCAATTCTTGATCTTAGAGCATATGCTATTGGTGTTCTGTTCAGGAACTTTCCCCCTGTACCGATGTCCTCAAGGATCTTCCCAGTCTCTTAGTTGCTCATCCACAAAAACAAACAAGCAAACCACTGTTCACATTACAGATCCAGTTCAATGTAGAGCTTCAAAGCCCAAGGTAGATCAGGCAGCTCCCCATCCTCACCAGCCAGCACACAACTCCTGGGAGAAGTCCTGGTCTCCCTCCCCCTCATCAGTTCCTGGTTATCTGCAGTCTTCCTGCAGGATTCCAGACCCTCTATCGTCAGGCCTTTGATAGAGGCCAAGACCAGCTGGAAAGCACAAGTCTAAAATAGCTGGCACAGTGGCCCTGGGCACCACTCAGAAGGTTTGCTCTGTTTTGGGAATTCCCCAAGCTGACTTTTTTTTTAACTGCATTGCTTGAATGTGACTGAAGAGAGGGTTAAACTGGATGCTTTGGGGGAAGAAGGGCAAACTGGGTGCATGGTTATGTAGGTGGCCTCTGACTCTCCACTTGGTCCTCCCTCTACTCTCTCCCACGTAGTTATGGAGTAGACATGTATCTGTGGTCTAGTCTTCTTTTTGTTCTCTAGGCTCTTCATAGAAGCCATAAAACGTACTAAAGTCTTATTCTATTTGGTTTTCTTCACAATATCAAAACTGGAAACAGCAAGAGGATGGCACAGACGACCCCTATAATGATCACTAGCTGATTCCCATCCAGGATCCACAGCTGATGCCCATCTGTTCTAGGAGTTGTTGAAATTGACCTCTGAGGTTCATTCTGGATCAATGCACCACAATGGTTTTCTTGAACTTCAGCTTTCCCAGCTAGAGGCTTCAAGTGTAGACTCCTTGTTCAGACTCCTTTATTGCATGAAGCATGATTGAGCCATCATCATGGGAGATGTCGCCTGTAAGGTCTACATGGTTGCAGAAAGCAGTCCAGGCTCTGGAAGTTTCCACTATGTGTGTTGAAGTCATAGCTCAAGACAGTCTCCTCCTATACTCAGGTACCATTCGTCTTCCTTATCACAGCTTCCCAGCGACTCTCCCCTTGCCTACCCACATTCTTAATTCTTCATCTAAGTTTACCTATTCAGGCATATCTAATTAACCAAGAATAGCCATCACAGATATGATTAATTTTATTGTACATAAACTGCATCTTAATAAAATAATATATAAGTATTAGGTAGGAATTTATATGGGAGGGCTTAATTATAGGTTTACAATCCAGACAGAGAAGTTTAAGTTTGGAATAAGGAGCAATAAAGAATTAGTATTCTTATATCATAAATAAATGGCCCTCTTGGGGTTTATAAAGGACTTGGGTTTTATTTTTGGCATCAGTAATTATTTTATTTTCCTAGGTATAAGGAGTCCTAGGAGTTTCCTTAATATAAGAAGTTAAAACATGTACTTTTCACTGTATTTATGTAATAAAACTGCACTTGGTAATGTGGAAAGATGGATGCAGGTGGAGATAATTTCACACACTAGTAATGAGTTAATGGATTCCCTTAAAGATGCTGTAAATTGGCTAAATTTTACATCTCACATTCAAATCTAACAAGGGCAGGAGGAAAACACACCTGTGGATATAATAAATAGCCTTTGACCCAGCAGTCAGAAATGAAACTTAAATAGAAAATGTCATCCCTGTATGTTACCCTTAAGAGAGTTTACCTGCTATGACAAAATGAACGTCCTGATCATGCCAGAGCAGATGAACCCGTGATTTGCAGGTGCACCATTTCTCCCCTGAAAGAAGCTGTTAAACCATGAAGGGCATGTCAGAATCACTATCATGTTTTTCTGAACACCAAGGAGTTCACCAGGAAGAAAGCAGCACATGCATATCATATCAAATCAATCCAGGCTAGTGCACAATTTCATTACCTATTCAGCACTATGAATTACTCCACGTTTAACATATAGGATTGGATTCCCTTTGGGACTGAAGTAGTGTGAAATCCTTGTTACAAAGAACCACTGGGAATAGAAGGGCTGTCTAATTTTTGTGGACACAGAAGTGCTAGGATATGACACACGCACATAAGCTACTGCTAAGAAATTGCATTAAACATTGAAAATTTTGAGATTTTTCCCAAAAAATACTTGTAAATAACCAGAAGAAATTATTATAGTATGTACAACAAAACTAAAATCCTTCCTATAATAGGAACTCAAAGTGAGTAAACAAGGGATGTGGATAGGTAAGAAATTATAAGATCTGATAAATAAGATTGTAGTTAATCTCCCTAGTAGTGTTAGAAATAGAAATTAAAATAAAAATTAAACTATTTTTAATCTATAAAAGTGATACAGAATGCAAATTAAGGTTGAAAATGTCTAATGTGTTAAATGATGATGAAAATGTTGTAACCTTAAAAATTGACTCAAAAAAAAAAAAAATGACTCCATCATCTTTGGAAAACATTTTGACAGAATGTATCAAAAGATCAAAGCTCATGTGCTTATAGCCATCAATTCTTTTGCAACAATGCTTTTACAAAAATTAATTAATTAATTAATTAATTAATATGTTTGTTGCAGTGGTGTTTGAAGAAGAAAATACTGAAACTATATTGAAAGTCATTCAGGATTATTAACTTAATTCTACCACATTACAGAATCCTACATGAAAATAAATGACCATTTATATATGTAGGGTTAAAAAAGGATCTGCCTTCCACCATATATTACCATATACTACCATATATCACCATATGCCACCATATCATGCCAATTACTATCATTATCTAGTTCTTAATTCTGTACCATTCTGTTAGCTAATTTCTAGTGACATTTCTTTAAACAGAAGAACTTTTAAGCTTTAGTTTTTGTTTGTGTTGTCTGCACCACATTTGTGCCTGTGCTCAAAGAGACCAGAAGAAGATATTATATCTCCTGGAGCTGGAGTTATGAAAAGGTTGTAATGTGCCTAATGAATGCTGGGAATAGGAATTGGGTCTTTGAGAAGAGTTGATTCAAACCCTCTTAATTTCTGATCATTTTGTAAATGCAGAATTACAAAGCAATCTAGGAAGAAAAAACTTAATAGGACTTAACCAGAGTCTTTTTCTTTCTCTTTTCTTTTTCTTTATTAGTCACTTCTCTCACGCACACACCTTTTTCCTTTCTTTCTTCTTGTTAGCGTTTTCTGAATGGTTTCTATTAACTAGCTCTATATACCATTGATACAATATGGGAAAGACATAAAACCAAATTTTAGATACAATGGATTGTGATAATTCTAGAGATTCAACCTAAGAATTTTAACCTTTGAACAGGAAAAAAGATCAGTCAGAAAAGGATAACATGAATGTAAAGGTAAAAAGAATTTCCCACTAAGCCACCAACCAAAGAGTACACAAGGCTCCAGTTTGATACATGGCTTCATCAGGCATCATGTGGAGGTGAGCACCTTGGTCCTCTGGAGGCTCAATGACCCAGGGTAGGAGAATGCTAGGGTGCTGAGACAGGAGTGGGTGAGTGGGTAAGGAAGCATCCCTATAGAGGCAGGGGGAAGGGGACTGGGATTTGTGGAGGGGACACTAGGAAGGGGGATAACATTTGAAATGTAAATAAATAAATTAACCAATAAGTAAAAAATAATTTCCCAGATCAGTAACTAGAAAAGATCTTTCATAAAGAAGGTATCAGATTCAGCATTTATCAATAAAGGTTTTCTGATTCTATTTGTTTAGAAATAAAAAAGAACAACTTCAAGACTGTCCCTATAAACTTAGGTGTTAATCTATCTACAGGGTTCATTACAGGAAATATCAAACTTCTTCTTTTTTAATTAGATATTTTCTTTATTTACATTTCAAATGTCATTCCCTTCTCAGTGTCCCCTCTAAGAACACCCTATCCCATTCTGCTCCTTTCCCCTACTTGTCAACTCAACCACTCCCTCTTCCCTGTCTTGGTATTCCCCTATCCTGGGACATCAAGCTTTCTCAAGGCCAAGGGCCTCTCCTCCCTTTGATGTACAACAAAGCCATCCTCTGCAAAAATATAGCAGGAGTCATGGGTCCCTCCATGTGTACTCCTTGGTTTGTAGTTTAGTCCCTGAAAGCTCTGGGGGTACTGGTTAGTTCATATTGTTGTTCCTCCTTTGGGACTGACAGCTCCTTCGGCTCCTTGGCTCCTTTCTCTAGCTCCTCCAGTGAGGGCCTTGTGCTCAGTCCAATGGTTGGCTGGGAGCACCCACCTCTGTATTTGTCAGGTACTGGCAGAGCCTCTCAGGAAACAACTATATCAAGCTCCTGTCAGCAAGCACTTGTTGGCATCCACATTAGTATCTGGGTTTGGAGACTATAGTATATGGGGTGGATCCCCAGGTGGAGTACTCTCTGGATGGCCTGTCCTTCAGTCTCTGCTCCATTCTTTGTCTATGTATCTTCTCCCATGGTTGTTTTGTTCCCCCTTCTACGAAGGACTGAATTAACCACACTTTAGTCTTCTTTCTTCTTGAGCTTCAGTTGGGCTGTGAATTGTATCTTGGTTATTCCAAGCTTCTGGGATAATACCCACTTATCAGTGAGTGCATACCATGTGAGTTCTTTTGTGATTGGGTTACGTAATTCGGGATGACATTTTCTAGTTCCATCCATTTGCCTAAGAATTTCATGAATTTATTGTTTTAAATAGCTGAGTAGTACTCCATTGTGTAAATGTACCACAGTTCTGGCTATTATAAATAAAACTGCTATGAACATAGTGGAACATGTGTCCTTATTACATGCTGGAGCAAACATCTGATCTCACAGTTTTCAAAGCACAGAAAGTCTTTATACTCTGTTTTTTAGGATGAAAACCTCAAGAGTTCAGGATGCTTTTTTCTCCATCAGGTTATGTGTGTGTGGGGGGGGGTGTGAAACTTTGTGTGTATGTGAAACTTTTTATCCTACTTTCAAAATCTATGAGCTTTCATGAAGTCACAAGTAAGTACATAGCATAGCAATCATGAGCTGTCAAGCTCACAATTGACATAAGTTATGCCAATCACAATGGCTACTCAGGACCTCAAAAGAACAGCAGAGAAATTCTGACATGAGCTAAAGGAAGGAAGAGACTTGAAGGACTTTGTCCAGCACCCAGGGTCTAAAGAGCACTGTTGGGTGCTACTCTGCTTCCTGCTCCGCAAGCTATAAAGAGCAAGGTAGAGCACTTTCCCCTCCCAGGAAACAGTCAAGGCCCCAGAGGTACAACAGCCAAGAGCAGCAAAGGAGAGACACAAGTTTTTGTTGTTGTATTGGTTTTGTATTGTTTTCTCTTTGTTTTTGTTTTGTTTTTGTTTGTTTTTTAAATATGACATTAGTTTAGACTTCAGGGAAGAAATGGCAACAATAGTCAAGTTGTTTTATGTTTTGTGTTTTTCCGCCACAAGTCTACCTGTCTTCCATTTGCACATCTACCATTAGGAAATTGTCAGTTCTAAATTCTGTCATCAAGATATATCCTTATTTTCATCTAAAACTTATTTTTAAAATATCTTATTTTAAATTGGATATGGAGGCAACATGTCCAGAACTAAAACACCACATTAAAATTTTTATTAATCTAATGTTTTAGTTTTAAATTTTGAATAGCAAGAGAAGAATAATTCCTAAAGCCATGGAAAGAATTCTTTATCAAGTAAATCTTCAAAAAGAAGGTTGGTCACCTAAGTCTGCATTCACCTTTGAATGATTCAATATGCCTCTCCCTATTCAAATAGGCTGCATGTCTTGTTTTGTTTTGTTTTTTGGTTTTCTTAATGTTAAAACATGAGTTGGTACAATTGAATTTTGCAGACAAGAAAGTAGACAGACTTCTGTTTACCTTGAAGAAGAAGTGAAATGTTAATTAAACACACTTCTCCACAAAACTTTCTAAGTGACTCTCCTTGGGATTTAAACCCATCTTTGTTCAGCATTAAATTAATCTCACTTTGGGGCTGTGCATTTCTTGTCAAGATGCTTGGTTGTCTTTAGAACCTCATATTGCTTACAGAGCACCTCACTTGCATGAGTGACTTCATGGTAGATTGTGTATCAATGAATGAAACAAACCAGACTTTCACAGTCCACATGCGTAAGGGAGGCTTTGAAGAGCTCAAACATGTTTGCTGACTTTTGAAGGGAATTATGTTTCCCTGTAATAAAATAAATACAATGTTTTGTCTGGAATATCAAACTAAATCTAGATCAAAGGAGCATAAGAAAACACAGGGCTATGCATGAACAAGTCTGCAGATGACCTCAAGAACAGAGATGAGGATACAAAGGTATCTGATGTCTGGAGTAGAAGAAGGAATATATTACTGTTGCAAAAAGAAAAACATGTTAGCATTTACTTTTACTTTATAGCTGAAAATAGGTTTGCTCTAGTTTAATAAGTCCCTCCTCTGAGTGGCTGTGAATCATATCACAATGCCAACAGAGATCTCTGCCTGCTATACAATAATTATCCTTTGAAAGAGAGAGGCAGTGGATAGACCGGGACCAGTCATGACCCAGCCAGACACTGGGATCAGGCTGACTAGTAACATAGGAGGTAACATCTGCTGTAGAAAAACATCTGAAGATATAGAACTCTAGAACTCTTTGTGCTTCTGTTTTGCCAGATGGGGTCTCTGCCTGGAGAGTGGAGGCAGGGGATAGACCAGCAGTGGAACTGGCATTTTGAATGATATGCCTGTAGGTTACTACATCACAATCTGCTCAAGAATAGGTTGCCAGGAAGATGACACTGCCATTTGACATCCCAATAATTTCTTTGGTAACATATGCAATCAGTTCACAGACCCAGCCCAGCACAGTTGGCCAGAGTTGTAGGAGTGGGCGGGGACTTCTTGGCACTCCCAAGAAGACAGGTGGAGAAGCTGGGGATTAAGCTGTTTGCTCATCCAGCAAAGGGAGAGAGAAATGTCAGAGCTTCTTCAGCCTTTCTCTTACTGGTCTAAGTATACTGCCTATTAACCAGACCAAGCCTGGCTATAGAAATAGTGATAATTCCAACTGTGTAATCATGAGTTCATTATCTTATGTTTGTTTATATGCCAATAGATAGAAACCTCCCTGAAGGCAGAAAACTGGATTATTTTTTGTCTCCTTCCAAAGAAGTTTTCTATATTTTAAACATTATTTAAATAATAGACTATGCATAAATGTACTTTATAAAGTGCTGCTTAAATGTTCTGCCTTATATAGAAAGGAGCTAAAGCAAAAGGAACAAAAATAGAAGTTTTAAGTTTAAAAAAAAAACATCAGAATTACAGGATATCAATGCCACACCTAAGAAGAAAAGTCTCGGGCTCTGTAATAATTCTTAATGCTGTCATGTTTCTCTAAGGACCCTCTTTTATCTTCTTTTTTGAATAAAAATTGAGTGTGCATTAGTGCACTTGAATCCTCTTTGGAATGCATTGAGAATACAAGTGCAGTCATCAGGCAATCATAAAACTTGAAATGGAAAAAAAAATCTAACAGTGCACTGTTATGATCGTGGATGAATCCCCAGATGTGTCAGGTTCACAGCACAAACCAACAGCCTGGGCTTAAAATGATCACACCTGGTTTTATAGAGCTGCAGGTCCATTTGGGAGGTTCAGGTCTCTGAGGATGAGCAATGTGAAACAGGCCAATGTGTGTGCAAGGACAATGACGAAGTTAAGAGTCAAGACATTTACAGGATTTTGTGGCATCCTAAAATAGCACACACACAAAAAGTCCTGTTAGAGAAGAGTTTCCTGGACATGCTCCTTCCCATGGGCATCCGTCCTCAAGTAACCTACATCATAAGGAAGGTTAAAGCAATGAGGACCTACAGCAAGATCCTAAGAGATACAGAACAGACCAAGAGTTGAGACTGTACAGCTACATTATTTCGCAAACAGGAACTAGAAGTTGGTGGGACGGACGAAGTCTCAGCATTTGCCTTTTGCCTACAATTAGATCAAAAGTAAGGACAGATAAAGAGAAGAAATGTGGGAATGGGAATGAGAAATTAGCAAAGATATGGATAGAAAGAAGTAAATGAATATCCTCCGCACATGGATTTAAAATCCAAACTAAAAGGTGTAAATAGGCTTCCAGGTTGGCCCCAGAAATAAGAAACAACCTTGATTGGTTTTGCGAAACTCTCCCTGGCATGCAAGTGCAGGATAACATGGGCAGGAGAGGAAAAGAGAAGCTTGAAGGAACTGAAGCCTGAAAATGCTGGTGAGACCATGGAAGACCACCCAGAAGGGAGCTACAGTAACCAGATCCTTCTTTTGTGCATTCACACCAAAGCAAAACAAGCACATAAATAGGGATCTGGGGCTCACCCACCCACGGGTCTAGAATTAAAAATACAGTAGCTGTAAGCACACATTACTAGGGGGATGTATGAAACAAGCTTGCCTTATCCTTGTAGTGGAAGCTAAACTATGAGTTGCCTATAACTTAGCTAGAATTCTAACCAGACAAAACCCCTCTTTATACCGACTCCCTTATTTTTATCAAGGATTTTTATCCCACTTTTGGTGAGAACTCTACCTGAATTCGCTGCCACTTTTAGTTAGCTTTTCTTGTGGGGGGGTGGGGGAGCAAGATGTCACTGACCAACATCCTTATGGTCAAAGCATCTCCCATCTGGCCATAACAGATGTCCCAGTGAAAGCTTTGCATGGATCCATTTAACATCGATGTTTTCTTTATCGTTTTGAACTCAAAATATGGCTTTAAGAATACAAGAAACAACATACTAGGCACGTGATGGTGGGTAGGATAAACAGTGTCAGAAGCTGAGAAATAAAGGCTCAGGATTTGGAGAAGAGTAAGTGGTTTTCTAGCCATTCCCTGAGAACATAGAAGGAAGTGTGTGCCATAACTTAAAATAATTTTGGTAATAGCCAGTATTTATTGACTTCTATTCATGTGCCTGACAGTGTGCTTTCAGTGTGTTCATATCATTTACTGCCATTCTGAGAGATAGATGCTACCCATCTTTCCATTTGTGTGTATATGTGTATGTGAAGAACCAGTCTAGGAGATGTTGGGCAACCTCCTATCCTCAGATACCTAAAAACCTGGATTCTGCTTAGGACTGTCAATCACTCATCTCATTTCCTGTTTCTTTATCAGTATCACATAACTTTGACTTGAAATTGAGTCAAGGGCATATAAGATACCTGAAATTTTCTTGCTGAGGGAAAAATAAATGAAGGGCTTGGAGAAGTTTAAACATTCACAATCATTAATTTCAAGCTTTCTTAAGAGAATCATCACAACAAATATGTCAGACTCAACAGACTTTCCTGTCTCCATTATTTCTTCTTGATATAAGCCATGTTCATCTTTCTCCTAGGCCACTGAAACAGGTCTCCTATCTCTCTCCCCTTCTTTCATATCACCGATACTTATCTTAGCAGTTGCAATGATTCTTTCAAAATGAAAGCCAGATTATATTTCCCTTTGTCTTAAACCCATCCAGAGTCCAGATTTATCACTTGCAGCCTATGTCCAAGCTCTCCTAATGACATACAAGGCTCCCCATGATTTAGCTTTCTCCCTGGTCTCATCTCCAGTCTTCCTCCCCACTTCTTTCTCAGACCCAGCCACAATCAGCTGCTAAATGCAATTTCTGATCTCCCTGCCAGAAACACTCTGCCCCACTCATTTATATACATACATTTCACCTCATATTCTCCATGTTTCTAATCAAGCACCCTCTCAAAATCGAGACCTTCCTTGATGCCTCAAATAAAATGGCACCCCCATGTATTACTACTCCCACCGAATCTTATTCCTCTCTATAGCACTTAACACAATGTGACCTTCTAATTATTCTGCTCACTGTCTGCCTTCTCCCCAGGAGCGTGCACTTCAAGAGTGCTCTCTCTTCACTGATGCATCATCAGTGTCTGAATTAGTGTATAATATGGGCCCAGTAAATACTTGTTTGATACATCAAAGCAAAAATAGAAAGAAAATCAAGTTCCCCACTAGCGTGTATATCCTCAATAGTTTATTATCAATAATGAGGAGATAATTACAGTGGGTGAAGGAAGCAGGGCTTCTGGTGGGGAAAGTGGAGAAGACAATTCTAAAGAAACTAGAGGACAGCAACAGATGGATGTGGTCGATAAGCAACAAAAGAGATGCTGAAATCATTTCTATCCATTATGAGAAGCTGGGAGTATAATTCTCAAGAACAATGAATGACACTCTTTGAGGCCTTTCCTTCTGCTATTGATGTATGGAAGCCTAGGGACATACTTTCCGAGAAAATCCTTAGAACCCATCACTGTCCAATCAATTGGAGCTCTTGAGCAGAGGCAGGCGATGAGAAGCCTGAGAGGTCTGGATTAGAAGCCATCCAATTAGATCGCCAAGCACTCTGCCCAAGCCTGATGGCCACAGCACAGGCACTTATGCCGATGAATCTCATCATTTCCAGGTGGGGGGGAGGAAGCACACTTTAAAAATCACTGGGTTACTTCTCAGATTTTGCCATTCATGTCGATTCTTTTCCAGTAAATCACATCAGCATAAACTGTCTGATGTAAGTCTTCAAAAAATGTGCATCTATGGGGGTGAATATGGGGTCATTTATAGCATGTCAAATAGGTCTAGTGTATAGTGGTCAATTGAACGCCATCAAAACAGAGGTTTGGTTTTTTGCTTTTTTGTTTTGTTTTTGTTTTTATTTTTATTTTTAAGTGTACCAGGTGTGCTCTTTATGGTTTTGTCTTACTGGAAGGCCTTTCTATTTTGGGTAAATTTCATTTTAGAGGTGTTGATTGTTTGCAGATGCTTAGAAAAAGAGACAACAGGATAAAAACAAGTTTTTGGAAGTCCTTAAGGAAAGTTTTATAGTAGCAATAAAGCATCTAAGGTGGCTTCAGGACACCGTGCCTAATAAAGCTAACTCAGAGTGGTGCAGTGTGCAGATTTTGAAAGTCTGGATTCTATTCTCAGAGTCTGAAAAACGACGTGTGTGTTCTCCTGTAAGCCATCAAATCACCCTAAGTTCTCCATGGCTTCATCTGAGAAAATGAGAAGTGATCATCCGCTTCCCCGAGCACATGGGGGTGTAGCATACAACCTGCTCCTGCTGTGACCCACTTTGCTCCTGTCATTGCTCCACCTACTACAGCTCTGTCAAAACCATGGTAACTAGACAGGTACTAAACGTGTGACAGCCAGGGAGATAGAACTTAAGGTCTTTGCTCTCCATTTCAAAGGACAACAGCTGCCTAAGAACTGTGTGACCTCTTTGGATGCTAAAAAGATTTGTTTCAACATTTTATGTCACCAAGTATGCCTCAGTGATCCCCAAGATGAGTATTTTTTTTTTTTGAAAACTGCTCTGATGGTTATCCTACAGAAGCAAGCAAGCAGTCACTGACTCTTTAACAATCTTTCTGTTTTGAATTTCTTTCTAGCACTTTGTGTGTGTGTGTGTGTGTCTGTGTCTGTGTCTTTGAACACACACATTTTTTTTGCCTTTAAAAAGAAAAGAAGTGTGAGTATCCCTACATGTAAATCAGAAGAAAGAAAAAAATCCTCAACAGCATTTTTAATTTTATAAAATTTAACACATTGATGATGGGTAATTTAACTTCAGCAAACTAGGCGGCTAGACTGTCATAGCTTAAATAATCATTCTCTCTTATTAAAAATATTAATAAAGTAAGAGTTTTATGAAATTTTAAGCATTTTTCCCTCCCAAATTTCAACCACAATGCAATTTAAACATGTTTGGAGTAAAATCAATCAATTCTTTATCAAGGACAAATCACACCTCTCAAAAACTCTGTTGGCAGGCAGAGTGGACCACACAGGGCTGACTGGAGGAAGGCTATCCTTTGGAAATGCATACTGTACAGTGCAAAGACTTGGAAACCAGAATCTAGTGGGGCTCCCAAGCACCTCTTTGTTGTCTTTTTAAATGCTCCTCATTCCACAGTACTTCAATTTCAAGATCATTAATAAATCATCAGCTGGAGAAAGCAGTACCTAGGCAAACTGGGATGACAGTAGGTAGAACACTGAGGACTGTCACGGCCATTAGCAGGGGTAAAGCTGTAGTCCATAAACAGTGTATAACTGTTCGCAGAGACATAACTAGGAAGAAGCATTTTTTGAACTGATAAATAGTAGATAAAATGTACATTTGGAAAGACTTAAAATTTATTTATTTTCAATAACATTTGCTTTTCTATTATAAAACCATTCAATATATATTAGAAAAAAAACTTAGAGCATTTCCTAAGCCATTAGATACCTTTTCTTCCATTCACACATACATAAATAGATGTTTAAAACTTTTTACCTAATGTTCTATATATGATACTAACTCTCTTCCCCAGTTGTCTTAAGGACTCTACTCTGTTTCCTTGTCTATTTTACAAACAGTCTGTTTTATGAGTGAATTTTTTGTGATACAGAGTAGACCCTAGGTTTGTTTGATGAATAACTGGTTTCTCTCTCCAAACTGGTAACTCACTCTCCATCTAAGATTGTTTTCATTATTCATTTTTATTGTCCTTTGAGCTGACAAACACTTGGTCCTGAGAACTGTCTTCAGAAACAGCTGTAGAGGGAGGACATGTTAGCAAACCAGGGGGTGGGTAGGAAAAATAACTGCTTCAGCCTCTGAGGAAACTGGAGCATATGTGGAAATTAAGGTGGTTGAGTCAAACTCTGTCAATGAGCAGGCACAGCTCTCCAGAAATGAGGCTCACCAACCTCTGCTCAATGATTGGACAGTGATGGGTATAAAGATTTTCTTTGAAAATATGTACCTAGGGTTCCATATATCAATAGCAGAAGAAAAAGGCCTCAAAGAATGTCATTCATTGTGTTCTGTTCCTGGCTGCATGCTTGTGTTGTTCTGTATAAACATCTGGACATTATAGTATATCTGAACCTACTACTGATATTTTACCAAACCAGCATAATTCATAAGTGCATTTCAAATACATATTCTCATACCCACAGGTAAGCTTAGCTCTCACCCCTTATCAAAGATGCTCTCTTTTTAGTTGAAACAATTACAGGAAACTACAATTGGCCAAAGTAGAGAACAATTTATTATGAAGTACCCAGGCCCAATGTACAATTGGGTTGTATATGTACAACCCAAAGCCTACAACTAGGTTTCAGGGAACACTGTGGAAAGGTAGACAGAAAGATTGTAATAGCCAGAGGACCAGGTAATCTGCTGTGAGATCATGTCTTCTGGAAATAACAGAGATTCCTCAATAGTATGGCTTCCTAAACCAAGCCTGTACAAAGATAACATCAATGGATATGCCAACATAAAAGGGGGAAATCAGCCCTAGACAATGAACTAAAGGCAGCCAGTGGTTACAGCCAACTAAGGATTGCTGTGAAAGAATTAGTCTTCCCCAGGGTATAACCCTATTTGGTTATCCAAAATCAAGTGGTCAGCTGGAAAATGAAATATGTATGAGCAATAATACATGAAATTGGTAGTGTATGTGTGTGTGTATATGTGTGTGTGTATAACAATACAGTAACAAACAAAAAAAGTTATCAATTTGAGAGGAAATGAGAGGGAAGTAGGAGGAAGGAAAGAAATGGACACAATGTAATTATAGTTTAATTTATAAAATGAAGTCCCACTGCTACTGTCTTTTCATATTTCAAATAGCTTCTTAGAAATATGTAGAATATTCTAGTCAGCAAGGTACTTCATATTAGATATTATCCCATCATTAGCATATGAGGTACAGATATTTTGGATGTTATTTTATTTTCTTCTTGGATTCTGAAACACTTTCCTCTCAACTCTTTCTTCCAAGTCTCCTTTAGTCATTTTTCCTCCTATCTCTGATTTTTACATTTGGGGTACTTCAGGCTTCGGTCCTTCAACATCTTCAATCTTCTTTCTTTTCTTGGTCAACCTATTTAATTCAAAGACTCTGAATCCTTTTCAGTAAAGTTTCCAAATTATTTCCAAATTCGGATGTGAAATGGAGATTACATCTAGCTGGCAACCATCAAGTCCCAGGCCTTCGTGTGTCCGTCAACTGCTCCAGATGTTGAACTCTAAGTATCACTAATCTTGCTGCTCTCTTGCTTGCTTCAGGCCATTATTAAAACACTGAGTTATTAGAACTGTCTTCCTCATACAAACTACCTTTCTCTATAATCTCTTATACCCTAATACACCATACCCTGCTGTATGGTTCTGTTTAGTACCACTTACTATCCAACTTAGTATATAGTTTTTGGTATATTGCTCTTCTTGTCCTAGGGAAATAAATCCATTCAGTCACAGACTGTTAGTTTTCTTCACTGCTATATTTTACTACCTAGCAAAATGGCGACCCCATAGTGGCTACTCAATAAAGAGGAAAAGGATGGCTTTGATATACTAACATACAGATGAATAAATTAATAAATTTAATGCCGCTTAGAGTAGATACTTATTTAATAATTCAGTTCTGTCCCAGTGAGACCATGTGGACCTAAGTTTGCTTAGGTTTTGCTACTCTCTAAATCAGTGCTTGGTGACACTATTAGAAATAGAGCAAAGGATAACCAACATGCTTCTAAATTCTACTCTCTTACACTCTACAGCATGACACTGCTCTGGTGTTTTATATTCAAAGCAAAAATAATCATGAAGAATATTTCTGGAGTCACAGAAGATAGTGTGGGTTGTTTTTCTAGATGAGAAATTCAAGGCTTTACACATACTTAAAACTTTTTATCATAGTTTTTTAAATGTGTCATTTTTTCAATATAAATATAATAAATACCTCCCAAGTAAAAAGTGCTACAGCCATGACTTTAGTTGTAAGAGCCCTGAACATGAAATGGTCATATCCAACTTCATATGTTGGAATACAGACAAGAACTCAGTTCTGCTATTCTACATACCTCTGTTTCCTTTCCAAGAATATCAATATTTATCCATTTAAGCTTCAATTTTACTATTCCTTTGCCTGTACCCAGCACTGTCCTTGGCTCTGAATCAGGTATAAATTCGTCTCTTCAGTTCCTAGTGTTAGGAGGGGGATAAAAACAGGAGACCCAGAAGCATTTAGGGTTTTCTTCCCTCTGCAATAAGAATTTGTAGAAGATCAGAGTGCAGACTTCACTTCACTATATAAGAAGATTATGGGGTGTGTGTGTGTGTGTGTGTATGTGTGTGTGTGTGTGTGTGTGTGTGTGTGTGTGTGTGTGTGTAATGGGTGCTTCCTATCTGCTCATTTCCACAGCCCCATTTTGTAACTTATCCAGTTGATTGGCCTTCCTGAAATCAGGCATTTGCAGATCTACTGTTTCCTGTGAAGCCGCCAGCTGCAGGGTAGATGAGTCCCTAGCAGATTTTAAGCCAGCTGGAGGAAAGTTTATCCATTGACTGGGTCTTGGGCATTTCTAAATGGATCATGAAATACTTTGCAGGAGTTAATTTGTAAACTTGGAGCCAGACTTCTTAAAACAGCATCTATCAAAGTTCTTCTCAAATCTGGTGTTACATACATGTTCTAAGAGTCAATGCACATAGATGGAAGGCTATGCCTTCCATTTTGTCTACCTTGGAGAAATGTACAAGGTTATTTCATTGTGTGACATGCTTAGAAACATAAAAGCAACCTTTTCCATCCTATACAAATGATCAGAGTTCCATCACTCCCCAGTGTGGCCATATATGTAAAGTATAACATTCTTGAGTATGAAACACCTCAAAGCAAAAAAAAAAAAAAGTCACTTGAAGTGGAAAAGAATCATAATTTTATAAATCATATGTGTAACTATAAATAATTTGCATATTTTAACACTCTTTATTCTTAGCAAGTAACTTAATAACCCTAGCTATGACCTTGAAAACACTATGATGATATTAATCTCGGTGTTGATCATGTCTGTAACATCACTTATTTAGGATACCCTCTAAACATGTTAACCTATATGAATTTTAGAGAAAAATTTGACATTATCTTTATAGAAAAGATAAAAACCAAAACAATTTGGATAAAGAAAACAATTTTTGAACTGTATTTAACAGTAGAATACTTCTAGTTAGCCATTAATTATTCCAGATGCACTGATTTATTTTTTTCTAAATCATCTTGGTGATGCCTGTGTACAACTTGAGAACTCTTGAAATTTCTCTGTCTTTCTTCAACAAATAGGTTGTGCTCCTGGGAGAAGACACTTGCTGTTTATTGTGTTTAGATGAAAACTGACATGTCTTAGGGGAACATTTAGCCTGGACTAGTATGCTGAGTAATGAGACCACAAATTCATAATTTAACAGTTCACTGTTTAGCAGAGGTGGCAACAGAAACACAGAATATTCATTCTTGATATCATTTGAAGCTCTAAAATGAGATATCTAAGATGGAGACAGCATAGTTTAGACAAAAAGAAAATATAGAAAGGAATAAAGTTTTGAATGCAAAGTTGAAGAATTACTATTGAACTGACAAAAAATAAAAGGGAGCTAGTATTTGAGCCATGGCTGTTCTTTATAGTAAGCGTCTCTCAAGCAGGCAATGTTTCAAGTACATAATAGCTTTAATTTTATGCAGATTACATATTTACACTATAATAACATGGAGAATGGCTTAGTGGAGATACTTACTGCCAGGGACATAATTATTAATCAATATGTCTGTCTAAAGCTGTCAAGTCAGTTACTGGAAGCCATGTAGAAATTCAAATTCTCTTGTTGTCATCCAAGTTCTCCTCAAGACTATATTTTACGTTGAAAAAGTCAATGACATATAGCCAGATTCCCAAGAGTTTATATCCTGAGCAACATAGAAAGAAGGAAAGAAAAAAGAAAGGAACTCCTTCAATCTCTTTACAAAGGAGATATACAAACATATGTTCCTTAAGATATATCTGTCCACACTGTTGTGCAAGCAGGCTGTCTAGCAGCTGGAAAATATTTTGGGATGTCTGGCTTGTTTTGTCATTAAAGACCATAACCCCAGCAAACAAATATGGAACATTTCTGACCTTCTTTAGCTGTAAGGCAGACTGTCAATAAGGTAATAGAATTTCTATATGAATTGAACACATTCTGAAACAGAGCTGACTTCATAGGTTACCTACAACACCATAGTTAAGAATTTTGTGCTATCAGCACATCTCTCTCACTTTCCTCTTTCCTGGGCATCAGACAATAAGGAAAATGAAGAGGGTCTGAGGACACAGCACTGTGACTACAGCCATTGATAGGATACATGGAGCCCTAGATTTGGTCTCTAGCACCTCATAACTAGATTTGTGGCACATACTTGTAATCCTAGCCCTCGGAAGGGATGCAAGAGTATCAGATGTTCAAGGTCATCCTCAGATACTTAGAATTGTTCTATGCCAGCCTGTAATGCAGAGACCTTAAGAGGAAAAAATAACATAGAACATAGTTTTCCCCTAAATAGTTAGTTAAAGGAGGAAACTGTTGACCTCTAAATCTCCTTGAAACTCTCAGTTTTTGGAATCAGGTTCCCTTCCACTTCTTTTGCAGGAGCTAGGGTTTCTGTTCTAAAGGAACTTGACCCTTTTACACGTGAGGTTTGGCAGACTCATTACCAATTTCCTTCAGATATCCTCCTCCCTCTCCATGTCCCAATCCTAATAAGAAAAGACAAACCTCAAAGGAAACTTAAAATATTTAATGACTTTGACTTTTAAACATAACCCAAATTAGATAATAATGTCAAGTGATCCAAAATATCAAACTGAACAAACTGTATTCTTCTATAAAGTTCATATCAAGCAAATCCTCACTGATTTCGAGTACTGACTGTAAGAGAATAAAGAATTGTATAGAATTTGAGAATGCTTGGGGCTGTGGAGATGGCCCAGTCAGAACAGTACTTGCTATGGAAGCATGCAGTACTGAGTTCTGAATCCCTGCAGTCATTTATGTAAAAAAGAGGTACACACACACACACACACACACACACACACATACCATATACACACAAAATGTATGAATATTTGCCATTTCATCATGTTTAGGAGATAACTAATAAATATTCTAGCTGGTAAAATTTAATACAGTTATAATTAGAACTACATTAAGCATTTAAGAACATATGTAGAATTCTATTCATGTCATATAAATGAATAAAATGGACATGTGAAGGAACTGAATTAAATTACATAAGTGGACTAAATACCATCAGCTCTTTTTTTAAAAATTATTTTTGAAAACAAATTCTCAGCTCAATTGAAAGCATAGAGGGGTGTGAGTTAAGGCTGAAATCAAGCTATAGGAAAAACAAGGATAGAATCTTATTGTGTAACCCTCCCCTTTCTCACACTGGCTGGATCATGCTCTTAAAAAAAATAGTAGTTTAAATTGCTTTTACATGCTGGAATCCTTGGCAAGAGCAACCAACTTAGCCAAGGCTACTTCCTAAAATGGGACTTTTACAAGAGAAAGGGGAAGGGTGCATGCAGATATGCATGCAATAACAGTTAATGAGAAGGCCATGAATTTGAAGGACAGTATGGGTAGGTATATAAGAGGGTTGGGAGAGAGGAAAAGGGAAGGAGGAAATATAAATATGTTATAATCTCAAAAAATTAAAGGTTTATATATTATTCATGTGATTAAGTGCATGCCTGTGGGGGTGTCATGTGTGCCAAGGTGCCTTTAGCCAGCAGAGAGGAGAGCGGGTACCAGACGCTCTAGAGATGGAGTTACAGAGAATTGTGAACTGCATGATGTGGGTGCTGGCAATGAACTCACAACTTCTGGAGAATCAGTAAGCACAGTTCACCACTGAGCCATGTCTCTTGTCCCACTTCTGATTTCCTTCATATCCAGGGATGAAGCCTTCCCCACTAGGACACAACAGAGAACAACTAGAACCCCATGGAGACATTGATAGAGATGACATAGAGATAGACATTGATAGAACAACTAGAACCCCATGGAGACATTGATAAAGATTGACATAGGTTAGATATGGAGAATGGTCCTCGCATGAGACCTCTGAGGGGCTTACTATGATACCTGAGGTTATTTAAAAAATGTTTCACTATGTTCGAATCAAGGTTAACCCCAAAGGTTCCTAAACAAATATGTCCTTAGCCTGTTCTAATTAGCATAGACTCTACACCTATCTGCAATGCTCCAATCCTTAAAACTTACCTTGTGTCCAGTTGAAACATCCTTCTTTTCCCTCTCAGTTGTGATTTTTGATTTGCAAGACTAATTCTGTTAAGATTTATACAAAGGAAATGCAAACAAGTATAAAAAATTATTTACTGAGGATTTTAGTGATCTACAGTTTTGTTTGTATGGATGTTCATATAAGAACACATGAAAGAGGAGGGGAAGGGAGAGAGAGGGAAGGTGATTTTAATTTGAGACACAATGGATATTGCTGAAAGTTTTATTATAGATACTGGGGAGATGGCTCAGTCAGTAAGAGCACTTGTTGTGAAAGTTATTGGTACCCAAGTAAAAGCCAGTCATGGCTCTTAGAGGTGAATTGACTGAAGCATTGTGGAAATAAAAGAAAGAGGAGATTGATCTCAACAGAACAATGAAGGGCAGAAGCAGTCTCAGTGGGAGTGGAGACTTTGCACCAAGGCACAGGTGGATTGGAGCTTTTATAGGGCCAGAAGAAATGGGCGATGCCATTGACAGATCTCTTTTCCTGCAGTCCCAAGGTTGTAAACACCAGTGAAGCTTGGAGTGTTGGCCTTCTTAGCAGGGCCTCCTCCTGTCTTAAACTGCCCGCAGATGTTATTATCCTCTCAACTTTCCTGTCTGGAGTTTCTTAATCTACCTGAGGCTTTTAGGTCATTGAGCTTTTACTGACCTCCTGTGCCTGTAACTCCAGAACCTGGGGATGGAGATAAGCTGACCCTTGGCACATGCTGGCCAGCCAGGCTAGCCCAAATGCTGAGATTCATGTTCTCTGGGAGGCTGTCTCAAAACTTAAAGTACAGAGCAATAGAGGAAGGTGCCTGATACCATCCCTTAGCCTCTGTAGGAGGTATATGGTATATGCACCTGCATATATGCATGTATGAGAATGCATGCATACACACACACTAATACACACACACACACACACATACACACACACATTTTCCTACATATCACTAGTCATGCCAATGTCAATAAATACAATTCTAAGACAACTAAGTAAATCTGAAGGGCTTAGAAACTATAAACTATTGGAGGCACTTTTTTCCTTTTGGTTCTTTTCTGTCAGTTGTTAACTTCTTTTTTTTTTCTTTTTTTTTAATTTTTTTTATTCGATATAATTTATTTACATTTCAAATGATTTCACCTTTTCTAGCCCCCCACTCCCCGAAAGTCCCGTAAGCCCCCTTCTCTTCCCCTGTCCTCCCACTCACCCCTTCCCACTTCCCCATTCTGGTTTTGCCGAATACTGTTTCACTGAGTCTTTCCAGAACCAGGGGCCACTCCTCCTTTCTTCTTGTACCTCATTTGATGTGTGGATTATATTTTGGGTATTCCAGTTTTCTAGGTTAATAATCACTTATTAGTGAGTGCATACCATGATTCATCTTTTGAGTCTGGGTTACCTCACTTAGTATGATGTTCTCTAGCTCCATCCATTTGCCTAAGAATTTCATGAATTCATTGTTTCTAATGGCTGAATAGTACTCCATTGTGTAGATATACCACATTTTTTGCATCCACTCTTCTGTTGAGGGATACCTGGGTTCTTTCCAGCATATGGCAATTATAAATAGGGTTGCTATGAACATAGTAGAGCATGTATCCTTATTACATGGTGGGGAATCCTCTGGGTATATGCCCAGGAGTGGTATAGCAGAAACTTTTGAATTCACATTTATGCTCAAATACATCACTTGAGTGGACATGAATATTAGTGGCAATTCTTAGGGAAACTCCCTGTGTACACCTGGAACTCTTCAGTAGTGAATAGAGAGAAAGTTGTGAAAAGATAGAGGGTAGAAAATAACAAGAGTGGTGAAGACTGGCAGGCATTAAAATATTGAAAGCAAGAGATTAGGTCTTTAGAGGTAGCCTTTATAATTGCTATGAGAACCCAGGACTTCCATAACCCACCGAATCTAAGCCCAAGGACCTTTGACCCTTTTTGTATTCTCTTTGCTTTTTTTATGAATTGAATCTGCTTTCACAAGTCACCAGTCATGACACAATTGCACAATAGATAATCTATCAGAATCTAATCTGAGTAGCAAACCTTCAGTCAAAACTTTGACTCTGGGGCTTGGGGACTCTTGAGTTAGAAAGTACTTGCTATACAAGTATGTGGGTCCAATTTCAATCCCAGAGTCCATGATTAAAGAAGGTAAGTATGGTAGTGCATCTTCCTGATAGCAGTATGGCTTGGCAGATCCTTTGGAGTTGGTAGGCAGCCAGCCTACTTGAATTAACAAGTTTGCATTCCTAACCAGTAAGATACTCTGTATCAAGAATTTCATACATATATATTCTTTTTGTAAGCATAGATCCACAAAAAAATCCATGAAAATGTGCACAACAAAATCAGACAGACCTGGTCTATACACTGTCTGGTTCTATTACTAAACATCATTATATAGATGTGCCACAGAAATACTCACAATGCCTTATAGTGTGACATACTTTGAGTCTCCTACTATGATGCTACATTGTTCTTATTCTGCCTCTATCTTTTCTTATCCAACCCTAATCTTATTATTTCTTTTGTTATATTTCATTGCATTTGACAGACATTTATTTATTAAACAAGGATTACTTGCTAATTTCTAAGCAAATGACTAAGGTTATAAAAAATTTTAAAAACCCAAAGAACTGTAACTTTAGAGATAATTTTTAGTAGAGAGGTGAAGAAATGACAGTGTATATTCCAAAATCATCCCTGAATGACTCAAAAGGCTTTATGAAGCTTATAGAAGAGACTCTCCTGGCTAGAACAAGAACATGCAAGTAAGAAAGTCCTAGCCAGACAGAATGAAAGGCCACTTCTCTAGAGAATTTAACCTTTATTTGGTAGACCATAAGCAGTAGGTAATACTTCAAATTGTGCACATTTGATCAGAGAGGAACTGTGTCAAGGTCTGGTTAAAGAGGTCAGGACAAAGAGAAGAAAAACAGTTAGAAGCTAGAAGACAAGTTGTGAAAATCTAAGTGACTATGAAGATATGGTTGTAAGAGAGAACTTTAGGATGGCTCCGAGTTTGGGGGGGTCACTGTATGGGGGGAATATAGGAAAGCACTGAGGATGGATATAATTGACATTGGGGAATGCCTTGTTTATGACCTTGGCATATAGGTTTATGTAATGAACTAAGGTGGGAGAGACTGGATACAAGGCAAAGGTTATAGGTATGGTGACTTTAATAGGTAATTAAGATCCTACTTTCTTCTGGTCCTAAAACTAGGTATATGAATATAATAAGGAAGGAAATACCCACTCCTTAGGGATAAATAATCTTCCTCAAGGTTGCCTTTTGAAGACTGTTAAACAGTCCTACATGTTCAGCAACTAAATCAAATATAGCTACTACTGGCTTTGTCTAGCTCTATCTGGTCTGATATAGACCTTTCTATTCCTTTCTTTCCATCCCTCCTAAGAAGTAATTACATCTCTCCACTTTAATTAAATTTAATACAAGCAAAGTTTAGTGAGGAACTCCTTTCATCAATCTTTGAGATGAAGGCAAGAGAAAGGGAAATGCAAAAGGAGGAAAAGAGGGAGTGATAGGGGAGAAAGGGATATGGAGAGAGGAAAAAAGGAGAGGGGTGTGGCTCTTGAAATTGTGTAGACAATTTCTAACAATTTATTGACATCATCATATTTGTTTTTGAGAAGTTTAGGGTCAAAAGACTGGGGAATAAAGAAATGATATCATTTTTATTATTTATATTTAAGTTGAAACATAAAATATTCATTTTATTTTTCTTCTCTGAACAACAACAATAAAATGTAACTCTTAAATTTGTAACTGAGTCACAGGATACCATAAGCACCCACACAGCATCATAGATTGATAAACCTGGCCCAAGATATGTATGCATACATGCAGATACTGTCAAGCCAACTGCTCTTTATCATGGATGGAACAATGAGCAAGATTCCTATTCTGATAAAAGCTAACAGGACTGAGCAAGTATTTGAAAGCAATGGATCGTTTTTTTTTTTAAATTATTTTCTTGAGGGAAAATTGGTTCCTCCTTGAGAAGGTTGGTGGATCTTGACACTAAACAGTTGTGTTGACTCACCACAAAGTTTACATGGGCCCTTTCTTCCCTCCTATTTGTTTGCCACCCTTCTACACTATTAAATGGATATTAGCCCTGAAGCTCTGAATATCCAAGACACAAGTCACATATCAAATCATTCCCAGGAAGATGGGAGGAGAGAGCCCAGGTCCTGGAAAGGTTTGATGCAGCATTGGAGGGGATTACCAAGACAGAGAAGTGGGAGGGGCTTGATTGGGGAACAGGCAGAGGGAAGAGGGCTTATGGGACTTATGGGGAGGGGAGAACCGGGAAAGGGAACATCATATGGAATGAAAACAATGAATTTAGAAAATAAAAAAATGAATGTTTGGGGAAAAAAAAAAGAAAAAGAAAAAGAAAAAGGGAGAGGAAAGGAAAAGAGAGGAGAGGAGAGAGGAGAAGAAAAAACCTCCTTAGCTAGAGTGAACTCATTTAAATAACATCTAAACCATCGACCCAGAAATGAACCCATATACATATGGTCACTTGATCTTTGACAAAGGAGATGAAACCATCCAGTGGAAAAAAAGATAGCCTTTTCAATTAATGGTGCTGGCTCAACTGGAGGTCAGCATGCAGAAGAATGCAAATTGATCCATTCTTATCTCCTTGTACTAAGCTCAACTCCAAGTGGGTCTAGGACCTCCACATAAAACCAGACACACTGAAACTAATAGAAAAGAAACTGGGGAAGACCCTTGAGGACATGGGCACAGGGGAAAAGTTCCTGAACAGAACACCAATAGGTTATGCTCTAAGATCAAGATTTGACAATTGGGACCTCATAAAATTACAAAGTTTCTGTAAGGCAAAGGACACCATCAAAAGGACAAAACGGCAACCAGCAAATTGGGAAAAGAAAACCCTACATCCAACAGAGGGCTAATATCCAAAGAGCTCAAGAAGTTAGACTCCAGAGAGCCAAATAACCCTATTAAAAATGGGGTACAGAGCTAAACAAAGAATTTTTACCTGAAGAACATTGAATGGCTGAGAAGCACCTTAAGAAATGTTCAGCATCATTAATCATTAGGGAAATGCAAATCAAAACAACCCCAAGATTTCATCTTACACCAGTCAAAATGGCTAAGATTAAAAACTCAGGAGACAGCAGGTGTTGGCGAGGATGGAAAAAGAGGAACACTCCTCCACTGCTGGTGGGAATGCAAGTTGTTACAACCACTCTGGAAATCAGTCTGATCGTTCCTCAAAAACTGGGCATGACACTTCTGGAAGACCCTGCTATACCACTCTTGGGCATATACGCAGAGGATTCCCCAGTATGCAATAAGGATAAGTACTCCACTATGTTCATAGCAATCTTATTTATAATAACCAGAAGCTGGAACGAACCCAGATGCCCCTCAATGGAGGAATGGATACAGAAAATGTGGTATATTTACACAATGGAATACTACTCAGCAATCAAAAACAATGAATTCATGAAATTCTTAGGTAAATGGTTGCATCTGGAAAATATCATCCTAAGTGAGATAACCCAATCACAAAAGAACACACATGGAATGCAGTCACTGATAAGTGGATATTAGCCCAGAAACTCTGAATACCCAAGACACAATTCACATATCAAATGATTCCCAAGAAGAAGGAAGGAGAGGGCCCTGGTGCTGGAAAAGCTTGATGCAGGACTGTAGGGGAGTTCCAGGACAGAGAGTAGGAGGGGGTTGATTGGAGAACAGACAGAGGGAAGAGGGCTTATGGGACTCATGAGGAGGGGGGAACTTGGAAAGGGAAAATCATTTGGAATGTAAACAAAGAATATAGAAAAGAAAAAAAAAGAAAAGAAAAAGCATTTGAGCTCTATTTTCCAGCTTATTCCACACCATGAGTCTCAGTAGTCCATGTTCTAATTGGGCGTTACATACTCCTGAAACAGTCCTGCACATGAGCCCTGAGCTTGGCTCCTGGAAGGTAATTCAGTGGCCACTGATACACAGCATGCCTTCCCGCTTTAAGTAAAGGATGGTATTACTGGGTGGGGGGTTTTCAATTTCTGGTCCCTGCTTCCTCCTGGAACAAGCTCCTGAGTTAGTCGCAGGATCATCAGTCAACCAGGAATCCATCAGCATCTGCCATTCATGCCAGAAATTACTCCACCAAAGGAAACTGGGAATTGCTACAATGATCAATCTGTGCTCCTTTTTTCACATTGAAGCAAACTCCTTATGTATTCTTATCCTAACTGCTCAGAGTTTTGTTTGGTAAACACCAGGGAAGTGCATGTAGAATCAATATGCCTATAAAGGCATGAAATCCGACTTAAGGAAGGTCAGTAGGCAGCCTGATTCTAAGGGGAAAAGTCCTTCACTCAAAGGTGTAACAACACTTAGTCACATATTCTCTTGAAATAACAGATTCCGCAGCTATTCCTCGAGGAAATGAGTTTATGTAAACGAGAACATTCTGTATTGTGCTGCTGAAGTCACAGAGTTTGCCAGATGTTCATCGTCCCAGGGCTCGCTTGCATGACGTTGGCAAGCACTGCATAAACCCAGAAGGAATCGCCGTACTATGTTTTCTTTTCCACCGTCTGAAAGAAATTTATACATTGCACTGTGCTGGTTTTATTTTTAAAATCTAGCTGTCTTTAGTTAAATGCCACAATTTATCTTATAATGGTATTTAAGGGGCTTTTGTGGCACTGTGCCAGATTTATATTATTAGAACCTAGGCGTTTGCAAATGAACCTCTTTCAATTAGTGTTTCAGGAAGCAATTAAACTGTCTAAAGTGTATTAATGAATACACTGGAATTGGGAAGCCGATCTTCCTAATATCCCCATTATTAATGCACCATCTGCTTCACTGCCTTAGGAGCAAGCATGATCTCTAGCCTCTGGTCCACAAAACCCAGTCATTTATTCAAAAAGGTCACAGAAGCATACGTTTGTAATCAGCTCAATATTCCATACAATATGCAGGTATTATATAGAATTATGGACATATATTTTTCTTGGGCTTTTGCAGATGCAAATGAACATGCATATGAATTCTTTTGTATTTCCCTTTGTTTTCTGTATCAAAGCATTAACATCTTCAGGAATCTATTCTGTATCTACTATTGCTGCAGACTGCAGGATTGCTGTAGGAATACCCTGTGACTTTGAAGACTATCATGGGATCCTAGATGAGACTGTCTCTTTTCATTACCAAACAATGCTGTTTCCTATTGTTCATAGCTTTCATCACAGGAAGTGGCTTAGGTACTGTGACAAAGGCCCAGTGTGTCTTCCTAATATTCTCCTTAGGGTGGATGCCACAAGACATATTCTAGAAGGTTCTACAGAATGCTGGCCTTTCCGGAGCTTCTTCCTGTTGAATGTATGATGGTAAAAGACTTAGAATTTGTGGAAAAGACTGTGCAAAAGGATGAAAGTGAGGTCATGCTGTTCTACACCATACCAAGTCTTCAACACACTAATATCCAAACATCCATCTGGCTTTGGTGACTAATTGTTACTAAGGCAACCAAAATGATAGTGATATATCCCCTGCTTTTAAAGTCAAGGAAAAAAGACCTGAGCTTAAATAGGGGCTGGAAACTAACTGGGTGTGATCTATGTGTCATAAAGTCACTGAGAAATAGCTTGTGAAAGAAAACCCTATGGCACAAGGAGGGTTCAGAGGGAAGAGAGGATAAAGCTCTACCCCATAGAACCCTGAACTTCTCCTGACTTCCTTCTAGTAAGTTCTGATCTGAGATAAATTGTAGCCTCCTGTGAGTTCATGTGTAGACACCATACCCTTCAGTATGAGACCTAACTTAGACATAGGTTTGCCATGTATATAAATAATCAGAACTTGGTTCCATGATTCTATAATGACTACTGCCTTTCAGAGAAAGGGATGTTTTATAATAGTCCTTTATTTTTTAAGTAACAGTATAACTATATCATTTATCCCCTTCCCTGAGAAAGGGAATTTTAAAACAAGGAGTATATACTCCGTGGGAAGACCAAAAAAAAAAAGGCACAAGAAGCCAGGGAGTACTGAAGAATTCCAGCAAACTTTAGAAGTGACAAGTAAGACATGGGACAGATGCTTTCTTCAGGCCCTCAGAGGAAGATGGCCCTGCTAATAATATTGTGTCGAGCAACAATCAAAGTGCACAGTATTTTCTTTATGGTAGGGATACATGTAAATGCCTATCTCATAAGCTGTAAAATGATCCATGGTACAAATTCTGAAAACCAGAAAAATGCTGTTTTTGCAAAAAGTATGTTAGAGAAGAAACAAACTGTATTTGTTAATTTGAAATAATTTATATTCTGGGATCTCCAATAAGGACTCCAACTATATAAATTGACTGAAACAGATATTATATGCTCTAGTCTATGGAAGGGACAGAGTCTCAGTGAATTAAAATCATTTTGCATCTAGTGTGTAGAGAAGCTGGAATTTAATCCACATCTCTGTTTTTTAATTCATAGTATCAACTTTGATTCTCAAGACAATACAAAGTCAATACTGCCCTCTGTGTCTATACAGCCTTTTCCTTTAGTCTTATTTGTGCTGTACCTGGCCCTTTAAATAGGCTGGCATCATCTTCTCACTAGCAGCTGGCACATAAAAGCTAGCTTCTGACAACAATGGTTTGCCAAGCAATTTCCCAGGTTAGCTCTGTCTTGTATATTATCTATTAATCTTATTACTGTTCCCTGGCCTCTCCAATTTTTGGCTCTTTCTCCTTGACTCTGAACTGTTAGAACTAGTTCTCTGGCCATGGGCTCCCAACTCTGCTCTTGGCTTCGTGTGTTCTTCTAATTTTTATACCCCCTTTAGCCTTAGGTCAGAGAGACCAGCTCCCTTCAGCTTCTTTCCTGTTTTAGTGACTGTGTCTAGTCCAGCTTTGCCAGTGAACCAATTTTCCTGTCTTTAATAGATGGTAGGCACTGAAAAGTTTCATATAAATACAACAATAGGTGGAAGTAGAAAGAACCTAGACTAGAAAATGATATATGTAGATTCACATTTAATCTTGGCTGCTATAGTCTAGATAGGTTTCATACATTCATGCTGTACAAATTGGATAAACAAGAGGTAGATTCTTTGGTTGTTGTCTTGCCCATGAGGACAAAGCTCAAACACACTTTTTCCTAATACTTTTCTGTCTTGCTACAGAATGCCTTTTACCATCATGAGATACAACATGAAAGTCCTTGCCAGATACATAAATAATGCTAGCACCATGCTCTTGAACTTGCAGTCTTTCAACTGAAGAAATAAATTTCTTTTCTTTCTATAGTGAGAAGTCTGTTATATTTTAGCAACAGAAGATGAACTAAGGCATTAGAAAAATTTATAGAGTTTGAAGAAAGGCACTATTTTTTTCAGTCATTATCAAAGCAAGAGTGTTACATAAGACATTTTATACTTCCACGCAGAATTAATAATCTACATTGTTTTCAGTTAAAACAAGTATGCAGCACGTAGGGCTTTGTATGCTATACTACAAATAAGACCATAAAGATATAGTTCGCATCTTTCGATCATTTTTTAAAAATATATTGTTAACTAACTAAAGAATAGTACTTCTTTCATATACTTCTTGGGTTTTTAAAGGTCAGCTTTGGGACAATCAATCATACCTCTGGCTATTCTAAGAGCATATATCAGAAACATAATTCAATCTAGTCTAGAAGCATTCAGGAGAAAGTACAGATATGTCTGGCTTATTTAGCTTAACATAATGCTCTCCCATTTTATCCATTTTCCTGTAAATGTCATGACTTCAATTTAATTGAAGTTAAATAAATTTTTTTATGTATCTGTACCACGCTTTCTTTATCCATCCCTCTGTTACTGGATATTTAGGCTGGTTCAATTTCTTAACTATTCTGACTCTTTTGACATTAAATGTGAATATGCCAGTATCATTATGGTATATTTTTTTTGAAAATAAACTCAGGAATGATATAGTTGGATGATATAGTAGTTTTAATTGTAGCTTGAAGAACTTCTGTATGTTTTCCACAGTAGTGGGATTCAGAAAGAAAAATGTGTGTGTGTGTGTGTGTGTGTGTGTGTGTGTGTGTGTGTGTGTGTTTATGACATGAAGGCAAAAAGAGGAGCATAGGAGAAGAGAGTATGATATTAAGCAGAGAATGGGGAACAAACAGAATAAAGGAATGCATGTAACATGAAAGTAAATGGAGGCAAGGGACCAGGAGGATGGATCAAAAGAGGAACACAGGCAGGGAAGAGGATATAATAAACTACAATGGTATATAAGCACAAAATAACCCAATGAGTATCATTACCTTGTATGCTAACCTTAAATAATCCCCCTATAGAAGCAAAGGCAAGAAAAGATCAGGTAAGAAAGCAAAAGACATCTACTAACATGATGATAGAGCAACCAACCCCATAAGGTTCCCATCTTCACTCTTGCACTGAAAAGTCTGCCAATACGATTTCACTTGGAGCATACAGCATTTCTCTATTTTATTTATATATTTGGGGGTGGTTCTTTTGTAATTAGTTTATTCACTTTACAACCTGATCACAGCCCACCTCCCTCCTCTCCTCCCAGGTTCATTCTTAAAAATCCTTCCCCCATTACACTCTCCCCTTCTCTTCCACCCTGCCCTGAGACATCTAGTCCCAGCAGGAGTAAGCGCATCCTCTCCAGCTGGATCCCAACCAGACAGTCCAGTTAAGGGAAGGGATCCAATGGCAGGCAATAAAGTCAAAGAAAGTCCCTACTCCAATTGCTAGACAACCCACATGAAGATCATGCTGCATACCTGCTATAAATGTGTAGGGTGTCCAGAGCCTCTTTGGTTGGTGGCTCAGGCTCTGTGAGCCCCCCCCCCCCCATAAGCCCAAGCAAGCTGACTCTGTAGGTCTTTTTGTGGTATCCTCCTCTGCTCAGCTTGCTCAGTCCAACTCTGCCTGATGTTTGGCTATGGGTCTCTGCATCTGTTTGCATCTGCTGCTGGGTGAAACCTCAGGCAACAGTTATTCTAGACTCCTGTCTGCAAGGATAGCAGAGAATAACAGTGTCAGGACTTGGGTCTCTCACATGTGATGGGTCTCAAGCTGGGCCAGTCATTGATTGGTCATTCCCTCAGACTCTGCTCCATCTTTATCCCTTTTACATCTTGCATGCAAGACAAATTTTGGGATGGAGGTTTTATGGGTGAGTTAATGTCCCTCTTCTTCCAATGGAAGTTCTGCCTGTGTATAGGAGGTGGCCACTTCGGTCTCTATATACCCCCCCCAGTAGGAATCTCAGCTACTGTCACCCCCAAATACTCCCCAGAGCCTTTCCTGTATCAAGTCTCCATCTCATCCCAGAGATGCCTTCCACTAATTTCCATTCTTACTTCCAGCCCTCTCAAGCTCCCTACTCTCCCCACACCTGATCCCCATCCAGTTCCCCTCCCACTAGAGTTGAGTAAGAATTCAGAGCCTATAAAAGTCTGTTCTTACAGATTTCAAAATTGATATGGGCAAATATCAATACTTACACATATGCAAATAATTAATTCCTTAGTGCATTACTAATTCACTGTGCTGCATTCTGTTTCATCAATAGTAAGTCTCTAAAAACTTGTACAAAATGAAATAAGCTATGTTCTTTTAGAAAATAGGACCATCCAGGGGAGAGGCAGGGACTGAATAGCTAAAAATGGTCAAGGTTCTTCAACTTCATTAATTCAGTTCTCTAATTGCCAGGTGAGATATTCCCAGGGATATGTAAAGAGGACAGGTAACAATTCTGTCATTGTCTCTACAAGGCCTGGGGAACAGCATATAGCTGCACTGGGTTATAGTCTAATGGCTTCTCATTAATAGCTCTGAAGGGATTCATGGTCCTGGTAATTTGGTTGGCAACTTACTTTACTTTTCTCTTCCCAGTTCAATCTGGTTCTCAATTACCTTTTGTTCTTTAAATAATTCATGGAGTCCCTTCTTTTCCAGGAGGCTTCTCACAAGTAACTGGGAGATTTCTCCCCTCAAACAGTGACCAACTGCTTTACTTTACCAGACTGACTCAATTTTACAATAAACGTAATAGTTCTACATCCTGGGAAAGTACTCAACCTTAGACAAGTAGGACCTGGTAGTTTGTGTCAGTCTATACCCTGTTCCCTCTACACTTACATGACCACCAAGAAATGCTCTCTTCCAGTTAATGTTTTTAGATTGAATGTTCTTGGTATCACACTGAGAATGGTCCACACAAGCTGGAGAGGGTGCAATTGTTTTTGTGGACACTTTTCAACTGTGTTAGATACCAAGGCCACCTGTTATTTGGTGGTGTAGGAGAGAATACATCTGGCTTGCTCTGCATAACTACCCAATTTAGAGACAGGGAATCATTGGGGATTATTTTGCATAGGATGAGGCTTATTTCACAGATAGTAATGAAAAGAATGAAAACTCAGAAATACTCACTAATTGGAAAACCTCTGATTTATCAGACATCCATCAATTGACGAATATTTCCTTTGGCTGTTTTCTTTATAAGCAGGCATACATTTTGAGATGGGGGGACTGTTGTCTAATACAACTTTGATGCTCCTTGCTTTTCTGATTTCAATGTTTCTCTCACTCCTCTGAGTTTCTATGCCTGTATCTGCAAGATACAGATCAACATCTTTATATTACAAGAAAACTATGGAAAAGTGACCAGGATATTCTATCACAAATATTAACCCAAGTTAATGTACAGTTATAGCTTTTGCTCAATGTGATGAAGGGCACCATGGAAATGTATCATCTATATATCTACATCTATCTGTCTATCTATCTATCTATCTATCTATCTATCTCTATCATCTATCTATCTATCTATCTATCTGTCTGTCTGTCTGTCTGTCTATCTATCTATCTCTATCATCTATCTATCTAATCTCTGTAAGCTAAAGTTAGATTTGCGAGTACTCTATCTTCTTCTCTCAGATGCTATCACTACAGCCAAAGATTTGGTAACATTTTATACACCTGAGCATTCACATCAGTAACTCTAACCCACACTTCATTGTAGATCATAATTTATATGTTGAGATCAACCTAACTATCTCACAATTCCATTAAACCAACAACAGACAAACCTCATAGATGTCCCTTTCTAGAGCACCATTCTTCAGTGCTTGCCCTTTCCTCGTGTGACCCAGACAATGTGCCTTGGGGCAATAGTTGCCATCTTTCACCTCTTTTTTTTTAAACAATTATGATATATATGCATATATTCTTTTTTATTCGATATATTTCTTATTTACATTTCAAGTGATTTTCCCTTTCCTGGATGCCCCCTCCCCGAAAGTCCCATAAGCCCTCTTCCCTCCCCTTGTTCCCCAATCCACCCCTTCCCACTTCCCTGTCCTAGTATTCCCCTACACTGCTGCACTGAGCTTTTCCAGGACCAGGGGCCACTCCTTCCTTCTTCTTGGGCATCATTTGATATGTGCATTGGGTCTTGGGCATTCCAAGCTTCTAGGCTAATATATGTTTATCAGTGAGTGCATACCATGAGTGTTCTTTTGAGACTGGGTTACCTCACTTATGATGATGTTCTCCAGTTCCATCCATTTGTCTAGGAATTTCATGAATTCATTGTTTCCAATGGCTGAATAGTACTCCACTGTGTATATATACCATATTTCCTGTATCCAATCCTCTGTTTAGGGACATCTGGGTTATTTCCAGCTTCTGGCTATTATAAATAAGGCTGCTATGAACATAGTGGAGCATATATCCTTATTACATACTGGGGAATCCTCTAGGTATATGCCCAGGAGTGGTATAGTGGTGTCCTTTGGAAGTATCATTCCCAGTTTTCTGAGGATTCGCCAGACTGACTTCCAGAGTGGTTGTACCAGCTTGCAACCCCACCAGCAGTGGAAGAGTGTTCCTCTTTCTCCACATTGTCTCCAGCACTTTTTTTCTCCTGAGTTTTTGATCTTAGCCATTCTGACTGGTGTGAGGTGAAATCTCAGGGTTGTTTTGATTTGCATTTTCCTGATGACTAAGGATGTTGAACATTTCTTTAGGTTCTTCTCAGCCATTTGATATTCCTCAGGTGAAAATTCTTTGTTTAGCTCTGTACCCCATTTTTTAAGGGGGATATTTGGCTCTCTGGAGTCTACGTTATTGAGTTCTTTGTCCTTCAAATTTATCCCAAACTGTAATGGACATTTCAAACTAGTGGTTTATATAGATAGACAAACTAAAAGATATCTTAGTAGGTAGTGATGAGCAGAAAAGGTGCTCTTGATGGTTTGTTTGGGTTAGTACAGAATTTATTTTTATTCTAAGGAAATAAATTACTCTGAGTCACTCTACCAGACACATTTTTAACTGCACTGGCATTCTATTTCTAAATCAGAGGATAATCTGAGGCCAAACAAAAGAGGAAACATTAACAAGAGGCCTTGCAACAGGCTGTTGACTATCTGACATTTGAGAATGAAGAATCATTGCTTTGGAAATATTCTGAGTTCTTCTTACATACTCTGCCTGAGAACAGCTAGAATCAAACTTAAAAAAATACATGTGTTCAATTTGCTAGCCCATGCACTTCATCTCTAAACTCTTGTCTTAATTGGTCATGGACTGTGATACTTTAGTATCTCTGTTGACATCAATACAGCATTCAGTGCTTCCCTTTAAACCAATGGTTCTCAACTTCCTAATGTTGTGACCCTTTAATACACTTCCTTGTGCTGTGGTGACCCACAACCATAAAACTATTTCTTTTTTTGCTACTTTATAACTGTAATTCTGCTACTGGTATTAGTTTTAATGTAAACTTTTTGGAGCTAGAAGTTTGTCAAAGGTGTTGCAGCATAGGTTGAGAACTGCTATTCAAAATGAACTGCAAAAAACCCCACATTTTATGAAGTGAATAGGTAGGATGGAATAGAGAACAAGGAAAGTTATGGTGATAATAGTCCTTTCTAGAAATAAGGAGACATCAAAGTCAAGAAACAGCTATTTTATCAGTACCAGAGCATAAGTAACCTATGCCAAAACTCAATCTAAAAAGGAGGTGGCAATGAAAGCCCATTGGCTACACAGTAGGAAAGGTAGTTGGAAGCATATTTTAGGTCAGAG
Source organism: Apodemus sylvaticus (assembly GCF_947179515.1). Classification (NCBI taxonomy): domain Eukaryota; kingdom Metazoa; phylum Chordata; class Mammalia; order Rodentia; family Muridae; genus Apodemus; species Apodemus sylvaticus. Next base: position 112,161,794 of record NC_067477.1, read on the forward strand.
GAGAGAAATTATAATGCTGAATGGCAGTGATTGTGATAATATTTAAAGTTCTTTCTGTAAATAAAATTGTCACAAGCTCCACACCTTGCTTCTGAGAAGAATGTATGAATTCAATTAGCAAGAATGCTTTGGTCATAAATGTTATTGAAAAAAACCCATGCCTTTGTCCCACAGTATGACAGGATTCAATATCTTTATTGCCTATTCAATATCTTTATTGATGGCTGAGATGAAGGAATTGACAATGAGCACACAAACCTTGCACAATACACTAAGTTAGAAAGATTTGATAATACCCACACAAATCAGGAATAAAATTCTAAATGACCTTTGAGAAGCTCACCAGAGTGAGTTACTTCCAGGCAAGAAAAAGTAAATAAGGACTCCAAGCTGTTTATAAGCTAAATATAAAAACCCTAAACAAAGAAATCAAAATTTCTCCACTATTCTTTCTTTTCCAGACTTTCATTAATGTTCCAGATGACTTCCTAGATATCAAACTTCATAAAGTAGGTATATAAATCATAAAAATTCATAAAAGTGCAATGTGCATTTAGAAAAAGGGAAATACCATTGAGTTCTAGTATACCAAGAAGGTTCATAAAGCTTGTATATTCAATAGAGAAGGAAGGAAGAAAGGAAGAAAGGAAGGAAGGGAGGGAGGAAGGAAGGAAGGAAGGGAGGGAGGAAGGGAAGGAAGGTACGAAATGGGAAGGAAGGAAGGGAGGAAGGGAGGGAGAGAGGGAGGGAGGGAGTGAGGAAGGAAGGACAGAAGGAAGGAGCTATTAGGAAAAGTAGAAGAATACATGTGGCATCTGTTGGTAAATGCTTCTGACCATAAAAAGTCATTCTTCAGAGGTAGAAAATATAGATGCCTATCAAATGGAAGGGACAGAAACTCAGGGCTTCTCTGTGTTCCTTTCAGCCTTCAGCATTTATCTTGGTTAATAAGTTGGTATTTTCTCCCATTTATAAGAAACATGATTGTCATGAAGGACATTTTTAATGGCGATAGAGAACTGAAATCAGATGTATCTCCTGGGTAGCCCCATCACCATGCATATCACAATTATTTCTTATGTTCCCAATTTTTCCTACTAGGGTGATGAACTCTGCACACGTTTTCTCTAGAATCTGGAAGTAATGCCATTACCAACAGAAACCAAAGCAACATGGCACCATCTGAAACAAGCTCTCACACAACAGCAAGTCCTGGATAACCCAACACACCAGAAAAGCAAGATCTGGATTTAAAATCACATCTCATAATGCTGATAAAGGATTTCAAGAAGGACATAATTAACTCCCTTAAAGAAATAGAGAAGAACATAGGTCAACAGGTAGGAGCACTAAAGGAAAAAATGCAAAAATCCTTTAAATAATTACAGGGAAAAAAAACAAGTGAAGGAACTGAACAAAACCATCCAGAATCTAAAAACAGAAGCAGAAACAACAAAGAAATCACAAAGGGAGACAACTTTGGTGGTAGAAAACCTTGGAAAGAAATCAGAAGTCGTAGATGAAAACATCAAAAATAGAATACAAGAGATAGAAGAAAAACTCTCAGGTACTGAAGATGCTACAGAAAGCATTGACTCAACAGTCAAAGAAAATGCAAAATGCAAAAAGCATGTAAACCAAAACATCCAGGAAATCCCGGATACAATGAGAAGACCAAACCTGAGGATTATAGGTATAGAAGAGAGTGAAGATTTACAACTTAAAGGGTCAGTAAATATCTTCAACAAAATTATAGAAGAAAACTTTCCTAACATAAAGAAGAGATGCCTATGAACATACAAGAAGCCTACAGAATTTCAAACAGACTGGACCAGAACAGAAATTCCTCCCAACATAATAATCAAAAGACCAAATTACTAAACAAAGAAAGAATATTAAAAGCAGTAAGGGGAAAAGGCCAAGTAATATATAAAGGAAGACCTATCAAAATTACACCGGACTTCTCAACAGAGACCTTGAAAGCAAAGATATCCTGGGCAGATCTCATACAGACTCAAAGAAAACACAAATGCCAGCCCAGACTACTATACCCAGCAAAATTCTCAATCACCATAGATGGAGAAACCAAGATATTCCATCATAAAAATCAAATTTACATAATATCTTTCCACAAATCCAGCCCTACAAAAGATAATAGATGGAAAATGCCAATATAAGAAGGGCAAATACACCCTGGAAAAAGCAAGATATTCTTCTTGAAAAGCAAAATCTTCTTTCAACAAACCCAAAGAACCACCAAACATAAAAACAGCATCAAAAATAACAGGAAACAACAACCACTATTCCTTAATATCTCTTAACATAAATGGACTCAATTCCCCAATAAAAAGAAATAGACTAACAGAGTGGATCCGTAAACAGGACCCAGTACTTTGCTGCATACAGGAAATGTATCTCAGTGTCAAAGACAAACACTACCTCATAATAAAAGGCTGGAAAACAATGTTCTAAGGAAATAGTTCCAGGAAACAAGATGGAGTAGCCATTCTAATATCCAATAAAATAGACTTTCAACCAAAAGTCATCAAAAAAGACATGGAAGGACACTTCATATTCATCACAGGAAAAATACACCAAGAAGAACTCTCAATTCTGAGCATCTATTCTCCAAATGCAAGGGTACCCTCATTTGTAAAAGACACTTTGTTAAAGCTCAAAGCAGACATTGTACCTCACACAATAACTGTGGTTGACTTGAACATCCCACTCTCATCAATGGACAGATCAGGGAAGCACAAACTAAATGGGGTCACAGTGAAACTAATGTAAATTTTGGATCAAATGGATTTAACAGATATCTATAGAATACTTCATCCTAAATCAAAAGAATATATCTTCTTCAAAGCACCTCATGGATCCTTCTCCAAAATTGATCGTATAATTGGTCACAAAACAGACCTCAACAGATATAAGAAGATTGAACTAATCCTATGCCTCCATTCACATCACTATGGAGTAAGTGTGGTCTTCAATAACAACAAAAACAACAGAAAGCCCACATATACATGGAAGTTAAACAATGCTCTACTCATGATACCTTGGTCAAGGAAGAATTAAGGAAAGAAATCAAATACTTTTTAGAATTTAATGAAAATGAAGGCACAGCATACCCAAATATATGGGACACAGAAAAAGCAGTGCTGAGAAGAAAACTCATATCTCTGAGTGCCTTTAAAAAGAAGCTGGAGAGAGCATACACTAGCAGCTTAATGGCACACTTAAAAGCTATAGAACAGAAAGAAGCTAATACACCCAAGAGGAGTAGACTACAAGAAATCATCAAATTCAGGGCTGAAATCAACCAAGTATGAACAAAAAAAAATATACAAAGAATCAACAAAAACAGGAGCTGGTTCTTTGAGAAAATAAACAAGATAGATAAACCTCTAGCCAGACTAAGAAAAGGGCAAAGAGACAGTATCCAAATTAACAAAATCACAAATGAAAAGGGAGTAAGAATGGCTAAGGTTAAAAACTCAGGAGACAGCAGGTGTTGGCAAGGATGTGGAGAAAGAGGAATACTCCTCCACTGTTGGTGGGATTGCAAGATGGTACAACCACTTTGGAAATCAGTCTGGCGGTTCCTCAGAAAACTGGACATGACACTTCCAGAAGACCCTGCTATACCTCTCCTGGGCATATACCCAGAGGATTCCCCGGCATGCAATAAGGACACATGCTCCACTATGTTCATAGCAACCTTATTTATAATAGCCAGAAGCTGGAAAGAACCCAGATGTCCCTCAATGAAGGAATGGATACAGAAAATGTGGTATATTTACACAATGGAATACTACTCAACAATTAAAAACAATGAATTAATGAAATTCTTAGGCAAATGGTTGGAACTGGAAAATATCATCCTAAGTGAGGTAATCCAATCACAAAAGAATACACATGGAATGCAATCACTGATAAGTGGATATTAATTAGCTCAGAAGCTCTAAATTCTCAATACACAATTAGCATATCAAATGATACCCAAGAAGAGGGAAAGAGAGGGCCCTGGTTCTGAAAAGAGTTGATCCAGCATTGTAGGGGCAGACCAGGACAGGGAAATGGGAGGGGGGGTGATTGGGAAATGGGCAGAGGGAAGAGGGTTTATGAGACCGATGGGAATGGGTGAACCGGGAAAGGGGAAAGCATTCAGAATGTAAACAAAGAATATAGAAAATAAATAAATAAATAAATAAATAAATAAATAAATAAATAAATAAATAAATAAAAATTAAAAAAAAAAAGAAAAGGGAGATATAACAACAGAAACCGAGGAAATTTTTAAAAAATCATCAGTTCCTACTACAAAAGCCTATACTCAACACAACGAAAATCTGGATGAAATGGACAATTTTATGAACAGATACCAAATACCAAAGTTAAATCCAGATCAGATTAGACCATCTAAACATTCCCATAACCTCTAAATAAATAGAAGCAGTCTTTGAAAGTCTCCCAACCAAAAAAAAGCACAGGACCATATGGTTTTAGTGCAGAATTCTATCAGTCCTTCAAAGAAGACCTAACACCAATACTCTTCAAACTATTCCACAAAAATAGAAAAAGAAGGGACACTACCCAACTCGTTCTATGAAGTCAAAATTACACTAATACCATAGTCGCACAAAGATCCAACAAAGAAAGAAAACTTCAGACCTATTTCCCTTATGAATATTGATGCAAAAATACTCAATAAAATTCTTGCCAACCCATTCTAAGAACACATCAAAACAATGATTCACCACAATTGAGTAGGCTTCAACCCAGGGATGCGGGAATGGTTCAATGTCCTGAAAGCCACCAATGTAATCCACTACATAAACAAACTCAAAGACAAAAACCACATGGTCATTTCATTAGATGCTGAAAACACATTTGACAAAATTCAGCATCCTTTCATGTTAAAAGTCTTGAAAAGATCAGGAATTCAAGGCTCATACCTAAACATAGTAAAAGCAATATACAGAAAACCAGTAGCCAACAGTAGCCAAACTAAATGGAGAGAAACTTGAAGCAATCCCACTAGAATCAGGGACTAGTCAAGACTGCAATCTCTCCATGTTTTGTCAATATTGTACTTGAAGTTCTAGCTAGAGCAATTAGAAAACAAAAGGGGGTCAAAGAGATACAAATTAGAAAGGAAGAAGTAAAACTATCACTATTTACAAATGATATGATAGTATACTTAAGCAACTCAAAAAACTCAACCAGAGAACTCCTACAGCTAATAAACAGCTTCAGCAATGTGGCCGGATATTAAATTAACTCAAACAAATCAGAAGCCTTCCTATACTCAAAGGATAAACAGGTTGACAAAAAAAATAGGGAAACAACACCTTTCACAATAGTCACAAACAAGATAACGTATCTTGGTGTGACTCTAAACAACTCAAAGATCTGTATGACAAGAACTTCAAGTTTCTGAAGAAAAAAAATCAAAGAAGACCTCAGAAGACAGAAAGATCTCCCATGCTCGTGGATTGGCAAGATTAATATAGTAAAAATAGACATCTTGCCAAAAGCAATCTACAGATTCAACATAATCTCCATCAAAATTCCAACTCAATTCTTCATAAGTTAGAAAAAGCAATTCTCAAATTCATCTGGAATAACAAAAAATCCAGGATAGCTAAAACTATTTTCAACTGTAAAAGAACTTCTGATGGAATCATTATCCTGGGCCTCAAGCAGTACTGCAAAGCTATGGTGTTAAAAACTTCATGGTATTTGTACAGTGACAGGCAAGTAGATCAGTGGAATAGAAGACCCAGAAATGAACCCACACACCTATGGTCACTTGATCTTTGACAAACAGGTAAACACATCCAATGGAAAAAAGCCTTTTCAACAAATGGTGCTGGTTCAATTTGTGGATAGCATGCAGAAGAATGCAATTTATCCACTCTTATCTCCTTGTACTAAGCTCAAATCCAAGTGGATCAAGGACCTCCACACAACCAGACACACTGAAACTAATAGAAAAGAAACCAGGGAAGAACCTTGAGCACATGGGCACAGGAGAAATTTTCCTGAACAGAACAGCAGTAGCTTATGCTCTAAGATCAAGAATTGACAAATGGAACCTCATAAAATTACAAAGTTTCTGTAAGGCAAAGGACACTGCCAATAAGACAAAATGGCAACCAACAAATTGGGAAAAGATCTTTACCAACCCTATATCTGACAGTTGGCTAATATCTAATATATACAAAGAATTCAAGAAGTTAGACTCCAGAGAACCAAATAACCCTATTTTAAATGGGTTACAGAGTTAAATAGAGAATGTCTGAGATGCACCTAAAGAAATGTTCAACATCCTTAGTCATCAGGGAAAAGCAAATCAAAACAACCTTAAGATATTACATCACACAAGTCAGAATGGCCAAAATCAAAAATTCAGGGGACAACAAATGCTGGAGAGGATGTGGAGCAAGAAGAACACTCCTCCACTGCTGGTGGGATTGCAAGCTGGTGCAACCACTCTGAAAATCAGTTTGGCGATTCCTCAGAGAAGTGGATATAATACTACCGGAGGACCCTGCTATACTACTCTTGAGCATATACCCAGAGGATTATCCAACATGTAATAAGGACACATGCTCTACTACATGTATAGCAGCCCTATTTATAATATCCAGAAGCTGGAAAGAACTCAGATGTCCCTCAATGAAAGAATGGATACAGAAAATGTGGTATATTTATACAGTGGAATACTACTCAGCTATTAAAAACAATGTATTCATGAAATTCTCAGGCAAATGGGTGGAACTGAGTGAGGTAACTTAATCACAAACGAGTACACATAGTATACACTCACTGATAAGTGTATATTAGCCCAGAATCTTGAAATACCCAAGACACAATTCATATATCAAATCAAACTCAAGGAGAAGGAAGAAGAAAGTATGGATACTCTGGCCCTTCTTAGAAGTGGGAACAAAATACCCACAGGAGATCCAGAGACAAAATGTGGAGCAGAGTCTGAGGGAAAGACCATCCAGAGACTGCCCCACCTAGGGTTCCATCCCATATACAGCTATAAAACCTAGACACTTTTATGGATACCCACAAGTGCTTGCTGACAGGAGCTAGATAAAGCTGCCACCTGGGAGGCCCTGCTAATGCATAACAAATACAGAGGGGACCACTCTCAGCCAGCCATTGAACTGAGCACAGGGTCTCCAATGGAGGAGCTAGAGAAAGGACCCAAGGAGCTAAAGGGGTTGGCAGTGCCATAGGAGGAACAACAATATGAGCCACCCAGTACTCCCAGAGCTCCCGGGAAAAAAACCCATCAACCAAAGAATACACATGGAGTTACCCATGGCTCCAGACACATAGGCAGCAGAGGATGGCCTTGCTGAACATCAAAGGGAGGAGAGGCTCCTGGTCTGGGAAAGGCTTTATGAGGTAGTATCTGGGAATACCAGGACAGGAAAGTGGGAGAGGGTTGATTGAGGAACAGGGGGAGGGGAGATTGGTTATGAGACTTTCGGGAGTGGGGGGAATCAGGGAAGGGGACAACATTTGAAATGTAAATAAAGAATATATCTAATACAAAAAAAGAAAACACATATATTTACATTACAGTTCATAAGTGTAGAAAAATTATGGCTATGACGTAGCAATAAAAATCGTGCTATGGTTGGGGTCTCTGCAACATTAGAAATTACATTAAAGGGTCACAACATTAGGGAGGTTGAGGATTATTGTTCTAAAAACTCCTCTGTGGTGCCAATGATAGCTGTTTCAGTATCTTTTAACCAAATACCAAGTTCCAAGTTGGGAGGCCTCTGTGTAATCTTGGTGGTGTGTTCTCACATGCATATTTTGCTTGCTTCCACATCTGCTGTTTTACTTGACTTTTATTACATTGAGTAATAATCATGGACATTATCTCAAAGACAGAAGATATTATAGTAATGATTTTTCAAATTCATCAAGGAAAAACAATCATAGCCACTGAGCCTTAGTCCTATACAGCATATCATTCCAAAGACACATAAAAAGTCTCTGTGTTTAGGGTACCTCAACCATTGCTTTTACCATACTAATCTGAGAATAGCCTACTCTATATAGCCCTGTGCTTGCACTATATTAAGGTAAGGAAAGCAGAAAAGAATTTCAATTCCTCTCTAGTGCTATAACAAGTGAGGATCTTCACACTAGGCCATGAAAGATCATCAACACTGAATGTAGCATGGACTTCTTCCTCAGACTAATATGGCTCCTGTTCTCTCAGGGATCTGAGTCTCAGGGCCACTTGCTAAAGCTTCTTCTAACTCATTCAGTTCCAAAACAAAGATATTAACCAAGACACATAATAAGAGGTAATGGACAGTTTATCAAGAGTGGGAAGTATTCCAAGAACAGAAGTGTGATGGTGAACAAGGAAAGCCTCTGCTCTAAACATGCTACACCCCAAGATTCATGACCCCTTTTTAGGACATGTACACAGCAGCCATTCCTCCCATCTTTGAATATCAAAAACTTTGCTCCAGTATGCTCAGTGTAGAGCATGAGTTAGGCAGGCATGGGTCGTCTGGCAGCTAATCTTGATGTGGCTCTCTACAGTTTCTACTGTACTGCCAGAGTCCCAGTTTCATCCTTACTTTGCTTAATTTACTGTCATGGTACTTGCTACCTTTAAATCTAGGTGTCATCATTTACAATATAGGACTATTTCTACTTTGTATCATTAGCAAAGTAAAGAAAAGGACTTCTAAAGAGATAGTTTCCCAAGGAAAATTTCCAAAGGATCACATGGAAGAGCAGCTTCATGCCTAGAAACTGGAGACACCATTTCTTGGGATTCTGTCCTCAGAAGTACTGGTGAGTCTACATTTGCTTCACTGAGGTGTGGTTTCTCTACAACAAGGAAAAAAATGTTTCCTTAACATCTTACTGTCTAATTTAAGGAGAACTTAACAAGCTAGCAGTGTATTTTTGCCAAGAATTCCAACATTTAAAAGATAGTAGAGAAACTGGATAACAAAAAGTCCATGGGAGTCATATCTTCTTTGGTGATCACCTAATAACACAGAGCTGGACATTCATGGCTCCCAAAACCTAGCCCCATCCTATGGATGGGCAGAACACCAAAGGGAACTCTTTATCTGTTCACTTTCAAAGCTAAATCAGAGAAGCAAAGCTGTGAGAAAGTCTGTCTGCAAATCTTCCAGTTCTGACTGTGTACCTAGAATCTACTTTCCAAACCATGGTTTTCTTGATCACAGATAAAGCCAACATCTCTCACATATTATGTCTAGCTCATTCAAAAGGCACCATAACAAGACTGAATATATTTCAGAAATGCCACCCAGGCCTAAATGGGAACGCTCCTATATACAATGTGAGGGGATCATTTACTTACTATAACACAATCATACTCAATAAATAGTAGCTAATACTACTGATCCTTTGTTGTTCATATGGGTTATGCTGGATATGGTAGCGGATGAACTCACAAAATCATGAGTTCAAGGCCAATGTTCTGAGCTCTGTGTTCAATTGACTTGTTGAAATACTTACAAAGGGGGTGAAAATAATGACAGATGAGCCCCCAACAAATTGCACATGACCTTAGCTTCCCTAGCTTTTCATTGTTGGTTATATAAAGTCTCCCTAATGATACCTTGTCAAAGCCAATAACGACTAAATCACCATGACACTCTCACCAAAGTTTATTCAGCACAACAAAGGCATATATAGCTATAAGATTTCAGAATTCAAGGACTAGTCAAAAATGTTCATACTAATGAAGAAATTGCTCTAGCTTACAAATGGTGCTGGCTGACTCTGGTGGTTATTTTTCCTATATTAGGGATAATATGATTCATGCAATACCTCAATTCAGAAGAGGATTATTCACCACATGCTTTAAGAGCTTCTCAAAACTACAATAAGTTTAGCAACTGAGATGTATAGTGACACTGAACTAAGGCAGAAAATATCAAAGTCCGGTCAATGTTATAGATTCTTGCCTTTTTAATATTGTCTTAATGATCACAAAGAGGGCTGTTCTATTTTGACCTTTTTGTTAAGTTTCAGCTGATGTTTCATATTAGTCTCAAAACAATACAATAAGAATATCTCTTAAAGTTTTGGTAATGAGTGTCAGGGTGTGCTTACAGGCTAGCTGCTTCCAAAGGACAGGAAAGATGTGCAACAAAGCGGTGGCCTTTCAACTTTCTTTGGAAAACATCCCATTGATTTCAGCCTCAGTTAAATCAACAGAACTGTGTTTCAAAATGTTCTTGAGAAACGCTTTGTCACTACTCAGAAAATAACAAATGCTTCTTTGTTCCAATTTCAAGATGCGAGCTGTATGCTGAGGCACAACTGCACGCTGGATAGTATAAATCTATAATCACATGCAGCTTCAATGACATTTTTCCTCATTTGCCTAGTGTAAGCTGGAATGTAGCTGTGTGTGAATACACCTGGAAGAAGCCTAGAGTACTTTCTGAGGTCAAATGTCACAGACACCATCCTGCCAGCCAGCTGGAGCCAGCAAGCCCAAAGGAATTTCCCATCTATGTCATCATCGCAAAGCTCCAAGTCCCTGCTCATACTTCAGAACACAGTTAAGACAACTGGGAAAACAAAGGGCCACTGCCACCTTGTCTACCACAAGCTTAATTATGAAGCTCATTTTTGTTCTGCAATCAGGAAAAGCAAAACATCATTTACAAGAGGAACTACTGCAAAAGGTCAGTCCTGAGAAGTGATTGATGCATTCCCACAAGGAGAAAACTTCCATTCCAAGCTTGGCAGTTGATATAAACACACTTATCTCACTCCCTATGGTGGAAGCGCACAGCTTTCGGGAGTCAGTGAAGTGGCACAGGCCTGGTACATGGCTCCCTGGAGACTGTGGGAAAGACTAGCAGCATGGTGGTATGGCAGATGCCTAGCAGGGGACAAGGCCCCAGGAAGGGCTGCACTCATCCAGTGCCTATTCAGAAGCTCAGCACTAGATGTCAGAGGATGAATTCTACAGTCTGACATGCTCAACGCTGGCTTCTAACATACACACACACACACACACACACACACACACAAACATGCACATACACACAGACACATGCACATATACATATATACACATATGCCATACATGTGTATACATGTATACAAATGTATACACACATATATATACATGTACATTCACATACACAACACTTACACAAATATACATACATATACATTCACATACACCATACATGTATATACATATATACATATGTATACCCATATATATATACACACACACTTATACATTCATATACACACACAGATATACACATACACATGCACTGCACACACACACACACACACACACTAAACAAGAGAAAATACCTGTATATCAAAGCAGTAGGGGCATGAGGAAGCACAAAGCACTCTCCAGGCTAGAGATCCCACTGTACCTTTAGAGCCTGACTACAGCACAGAGAGCATATTTCCCTCTGGATCTATGATTTGAACATTTAGACCAAGTCATGCCTATCACATAAACACCTGGGAAAAACTGACACTGGGAAAAACCATAAGAAGGTGAAGCAACTTGGTATCATTTTGTCCTCTGTGCCACGTCCCTGGAATCAGAAGAGCAAAGCAGTCACTCTAAGCTCCACAGCAAGAAGAATGATTCTTTGGTTTTATCTACTTGTAACTATTTTGTATTATGTTCTGTACAATCTATTGAATGACATCAGTTTTCCAGGAACCTGAAAGCATGCTGGGTCTTAGGCTTGATATTCATAGCACAACAGAGCATAGCAGCTCCTCAGAGGTTCAAAAGGTGATACACTAACCCACAGACTGATGCAAATCTACATTGAGATCCTACATGCAAAATTAAAGGAAGGAAAAGGAAGAGAGAAAGCCTATTCTACAATCTGGTCCAGAGTTGCACACTATGAAATTCAATATGACAGTTGAGTTAATGAAACAGTTTGTCCTGAAAATTCTCCATTGGCTGTCACACGCATCATATCCAGCATGATCTAAATAATTGAACAAACATTGATTGGGTACAAACAACATACATGCTCATTAAATCTGAACAAGTAAAAATTGTTCCTTCAGTCAGGCTGTATCATTGGTAGCAAACAACAGAAATGCCCTTACATGTGGTAGATTAGAAGAATACTAGGTAGCGAGAGCTAGTCTGAGAAAAAAGAGAGTACCAGATGTGGAGTCAAGAGCAGGGCATGGGAATGGTCCATGTGGGACTGAATTAATGTTACTGCTGGAAATTAGGGGCCATATGATGCCCCCCATGTATATGGCTGAAATGAATACCTAATAAACCCTTATGAATTGTATCAATGCCTGTGGTGGGAGCAAGAGAGAACTACAGCCCAGACATTTTGGATATTTTTCCTCCATAGTAAGGGACAGAGACACTTGCTGTAGTTTATGTGACAATAAATCCTACTAGAGAAGAGGAATCAAAGACTAGTCCAAAGTAAAGAAAAAGAGAAATGGCCACCAGGAGCTTGGACATAGGAAGGGTTAGAACTGGAGACTTGATTATGCTTAGATGTTAATACCTGTGGTGCCAACCAAAAGCATAAATAATAGTGATTTGTGCCAGCTGCTGGTCTTGGAACTCAAAGAAGGAAAGATTCCACTCTAATACCCAAAGAAAATCATATTAAGATGATTTTTAGCAAAACCTCAAATAATAAAATCAGATGTTATAACAGCTAAGGTATATAGGAAGTAATATACACCAAATATATTTGATGAATATATAAAATGAAAGTGTGTAGGGTAGAGGATTGGATGGATGGGTGGATGGTTCTTATACTGTTTCAGAGAGCCTTCTGTCTGTGTATCTTTTCAATGAATCAAGGACCTTCTCCAGAGCAGAGCAGGCAAATCACATGTCACTCAGGGAAAGCAATATGCATCACGATACTTTTAAGTATCCTCCAGGGCAAAAGTATAACCAGAGAAGTTACACCTCATCAGGTTCATCTTAACTTCATTAATATCATGAATACAAGATTAACCTGGGGCTCATACCAAACATCTTTGCTTTTGCAATAGATGGAAATTCCTCTGGCTCCAGGAAAGGCACAAGTCATAAATGCGGGTGGAATAAGACTGTTTATATTTGGTTACTAGGATTATGGATGTGAATAAATTAAATACATTCAATTACATTGAAGAAATAAAATCATTTTCTATAGTGTTGAAGGAGGATTAATATATTTTTCTATTAAGAAAGGCAATTTTTCATATTATATTAACATACCTAATATGATTATCAATTCTGGAGCCTAACTGATCATAATTTGACATTTACAGTTATTATTGAAGTTTTTACATGTAGGAAAAGAAACAAAATATAAATTCACTACAATCAGAATTTTTCTTCCAAAGAAACATAGAATTCTCAATATCCTTATCTAAACAATGATGAACTAAAAAGCTAGGAGTTTGTGACAATAACCACATAAAAACAGTAAAAAGTTCTGAAAACAAAGGACAGGGTAGATATGACTGAGGAAAATGGGGGTTTGTAGCTAAATATCTGATATGATAAACTTAACCAAACTGGAAGTAACCTAAACTGAGATGCATAGGTAGGTAGATAGATAGAAAGAAAGAAAGAAAGAAAGAAAGAAAGATAGATAGATAGATAGATAGATAGATAGATAGATAGATAGATAGATAGATAGATAAATAGACAGACATACATACATACAGACAGACAGACATAGTAGTAGAATGGGACTTGTGGAATTGTCCAAAAAAGTGAAAGTTGTATTATGACCCATTGCTATGGCAATAACTGCTATAACACTGCAAAATTCTGGGATGCAATGGTCAGATGGAATGACTATATATTAAATTATCTGAATCTGCTTGATGAAAGCCTAAGAACAATTATTCAGATAATTCTGAAATGCATAAATGTTATAAATCCAGTGAGTCTAAGCTTCCAGCACAAAGATTAGATTAAAAGAGAACAGATAGGGTCTTTTAAAGTAACTGTTGCCAAAGTCATCACAAAGCTTGAAAGGTCCTACACTATCCCAGTCAATAATGAACACTTCCATGGCAGAGCAAATGCATTTCTATACATACATGCTAAAAAGTAAAATGTTGCTTAAGTAAATGATAATTTTGAAGATTGAATAAACATGGCTTAAGATCTCATTTCTCCTTACCAATACCTAAATGATATTAACTATCCTCACCCTTATTCTTTCTGATACCATCTCCTGTCACCTTCAACCACTCTTCCACCATTCTGCCACTGTCAAGCATCAATTGGATGCTTTAGATATGCTGGCCAGAGTCCTGCTTCAGAGCTTTCTCTGTCAAAGTCCCCTGTGTTTGCAGATTTCCCTGCCCCCACACCCAAGAACATCCTTTCTTCTTTGAGATGCCCTTAAATCTTACCTTTTGGACACAGCTCTACACACCCAATTATATAAAACTGCACCAACAATTTGTTAACATTACCGTGCAACAGTTTGTTAACACTATACATGCAACACACAGACACACAGACACACAGACACACACACACAGACACACACACACACACATGAACACGCACATACACACTGCAGAGACATATAGCAGAGCCAAGCTCCTTTACTTTGCACTATTATTGATTCATTGCTTCTCTAAACCTTAACAAATTAAGAAAAGGAAAATGATATAAATAGTTAATAAAAACTATGTATATTTAAAGGGTTCAGCTATTTCAAACTTAATTCTTTTAAAATATCAAAAAAGTGGGGGAAAGATGTGAAAAGATGACCAGGGAAAAAAGGGTTGATTTACCACTAGAACACTCAAAGCAAACACAGAATGCCAGACAAATGACATAAAGATAATATCAAAAGAGAATATTTGTCTTTAACTCTATTGCAGAAGCTAACAGTTAGTTGAAATCAATATTAGAGCTAATAAAATCAGAGTTCACAAAAAGTAGTATGCTTATATAAATAAAAACATTTACCCAGATATATTTCTGCACATTTTATATGAAATAAAGTTAATGCATTTTATGTTTATATTTTAATGAAGTCTGGTATGAAATTAAAGTCATGCAACTATGCCCACCGTGAAGATATACAATTGTGGTATCACCCAGAAAATTCCCTCACTTTTTTTGCTGTCACCCTCTAACCCAGAGACCTTCCAGAAACCCACTGACTTGCTCTCTGTTATAATAGCTTGGGTCTTATAAACTTGCATAGAAATAAGATCATATAACATTTTGAACCCTTTATTTCATTTCTTTTACCAGGTTAATATTTTCATGTTTTATATATTAGTATTCAGAAAGAGGTTACTGCTGAATAACATTAAATTTTTTCTGAGTTGTAGCTATGATAACTAAAACTGCTTAGACACAAGAGCATGTTAGTATGAATATGTTTTAATGTCTGTGGTAAACATGCAGTTATCAGACACTAGAAACTGTCGAAACACTGTTGCTTTCATTCACAGAAGTGGTCTGTCAAAGCTCGGGATGTTCCATATTCTTGTTATTATTATCTGATGGTGTTTGGTCTTTTGAATTCGTTTTATGTTTGATTTGGTTTAGTTTGG
Organism: Apodemus sylvaticus; assembly: GCF_947179515.1. Classification (NCBI taxonomy): domain Eukaryota; kingdom Metazoa; phylum Chordata; class Mammalia; order Rodentia; family Muridae; genus Apodemus; species Apodemus sylvaticus. The sequence goes on from NC_067477.1 coordinate 112,177,397, forward strand.
TTTTTTGTTTGTTTTTCAAAAGAGAGTATCACTGCATAGCCCTGGCTGTCCTGGAACTTACTCTGTAGCCCAGGCTGGCCATGAATTCACAGAGATTCTCCTGCTACTGCCTCCTGTGTGCTGGGATTGAAGGTGTAGGCAACCATCAGTGGTCTCTTGAATTCTTACTATTCTAAATAATATAGACTTTTTTCTGACAGCTGATGGTTTTGAGATTCCCTTTATGCATTTATTGACTATCTATATTTCTTCACTGGTATCAATTCAAATCCTTTACTCATTGAATGGTTTTCCTATTATGTTGTTGCTAAGAGTTAACTATATAGTCTTATATAAATCATTTAATAGGAAATAAACTACAAGTAATTTCTCTTGGTCTATAGAAATTTTTAAAGAATTATTAGGGACCTTTCAATTGCTTCTTCTTCAGTTCATATCTTATTTAAGATATCATACCATTGTCAAGTGACAGTCATAAAATTACTCTATCTTGGTACAAGAAGAAAGGAGGAGTGGCCCCTTGTTCTAGAAAGACTCAGTGAAGAAGTATAGGGCAAAACCAGAATGGGGAAGGGGGAAGGGGTGGGTGGGAGGACAGGGGGAGAAAAGGGGGCTTATGGGACTTTTGGGGAGTGGGGGGCTAGAAAAGGGGAAATCATTTGAAATGTAAATAAAAAATATATCGAATTAAAAAAAATGTTTGTAAAAAAAAAAATTACTCTATCTTTTCTTGGAAGTCATATGGGTTCCTATGCCTGAATGAATTCAGAGTCCATTTCTGTTACTGGTATAAGAATGGTCAAGATCTGGAAATCAGTCTGGCGGTTCCTCAGAAAACTGGACATGACACTTCTGGAGGTCCCTGCTATACCTCTCCTGGGCATATACCCAAAGGATTCCCCGGCATGCAATAAAGACACATGCTCCATTATGTTCATAGCAGCCTTATTTATAATAGCCAGAAGCTGGAAAGAACCCAGATGCCCCTCAAAGGAGGAATGGATACAGAAAATGCGGTATATTTACACAATGGAATACTACTCAGCAATTAGAAACAATGAATTCACAAAATTCTTAGGCAAATGGTTTGATCTGGAAAATATCATCCTAAGTGAGGTAACCAAGTCACAAAAGAATACACATGGAATGCAATCTCTGATAAGTGGATATTAATTCCACAGGCATAGGAACCCAGTATTCCAGAAGCCCTGAATACCCAAGGCACAAATAGCATAACAAATGACTCCCATGAAGAAGTATGGAGAAGGTCCTGATCCTGGAAAGGATTGATCTAGCATTGGAGGGGAATATAAGGACAGAGAAAAAAAGGAAGGAGGTGATTGGAGAATGGATGGAGAGAAGAAGGTTTATGGGACATATGGGGAGGGGGTATCTGGGAAAGGGGAAATCATTTGGAATGTAAACAAAGAATATAGAAAATAAAAATATTTTTTTAAAAAAGAATGGTCAAGATCTATTTTTCCTCCAGTTTACCGATCATCAGTTGTTCATAGTCATGTGACCACCAACAAATTGATGAAAACAACACTCTCTATCCATTCTGTGCAATAAAGCACCAATGAAAATATTAGCAAGAAGCATGAATGCAGTATTAGAACAGCCTTACAGGCCACAAAGGACTGAGATCTCTACTTCCTGTTTCTCTTTCAACTGTAGAAAAGTCATCTTCAGCTTGGTGATTTGGGGATTTAAATGTTCAAAGTGTATACAAATACAAAGTATAAGTTTCTGGACTTTGTTGAAGCTCATTAAAGCAAAACTACATCCTCTTGGTCAAAATAATAGAATTTAAGTTCTGTTCTTAGCCCCAGGTAGAAATCTGACATTGTGAACTACCCAAACATTACACATACTGCCCCCTGTTTCCAGCTGTGCCTGGATTAAGTCACCTGACTAGCAGTTCCCAAAATAGTTGGGTTACCTGAAGCCAAACTAAGAAGATAGAAGGAATAACTATTTCTTAAAAGATTTTTCCCTCCCAGCAACCTCTCCTAGAGGCAGTTGCTAACAGTTGGCCTGCATCCATAGCTTAATCAAAAAATTTAACTTTTTCTTTCTCTCTCGGATCCTGGACAAATCCTGGACATGCTTTCCCGGACACTCAGGATTTCCTCACTTTGTTTCTCTAAAGATTTCAACCTGCCTTCCCCACCCCTTTCGATCAGACAGCTGCCCATGTACCATGTGGCTGTTTCTTACAAACATATAGCTTTTCCTCTCTTCCTCTTCACCATTTCTGTTCTCCTAGCAGCTGCCAAAGTTTACAGTTTACCTGTCCTGCTGATTTTTACTTCATCACTAATAAACCTGTCCTCACGCTATCCTTCTATTTTAAATCCTTTTACTAAGGAGATTAAGAACCCTGAAAATGGAACCTAAATTTTCCTGGTAACACTATTAACGTACACAACAGGAATGGAAAGCAAACTCGTTATGAGAGGCAAAAGAAACCAAACACCATGGATTACATATTGTAGGACTGTGTGTATATCAGCATTTAGAATATTCAGAATTAATCTAAAGTGGCAGAAATAAAACCTGGTGATAGAGGAAAGCAGAAGCTGAAAGGTGTAGACAAAATGTTTGCCGGATTGACAGACTTGCTCAGTATCTTGACTGGGCTGGTGGTTTCACTGTGCCTCTGTCAAAATCCATCAGATTTTAGACTTTAAATGGACACAGTTCATTGAATGTGAATTATTCCCAGTACAGGCTCTTTTGAAAAAAATTAGGCATCTGGCCAAGTTTGTAAACACCAACTTTTTTTTTCAGACTGCATACCTCAGAAGATCACTTTAATAGTACCCAAGTGGACCAAGAGAAATCATGGGAAACTCATATGATATAAACGATCCTCATTCAAATATCCAAAGTAAGATATAGATGACTAGAAAAAGTAGAACTCTGAAAACTGCTTAGCATAAAAGCTAGGAGATACAATTACCCTGAAATTTACCACAAAATTGAATTACACAGATATATATATGTGTGTGTGTGTGTGTGTGTGTGTGTGTGTGTGTGTGTATGTGTGTGTATATATATGTATATATATATATATACATATATATGTGTGTGTGTGTGTGTATGTATGTATGTATGTATGTATGTATGTATGTAGTAGGAGCAGGGCTGTTGTGCCTGAGAGATACTGCAAAGTAGCATTCTCCTGTTGTTCTATCTATAGCCCAGGCAACAGCAAAGAGGGCAGGGGCTGGAAGAAGAGACAGAGGTCAGAGAGAAGGGGACAGAGAAGAGAGTGAAGGGGATAAGGGAGAAAGAGAAGAGGACAAGGGAGAGAAAGAAGGGAAATAAAGTAAAAAGAGCAGACTAGAGAAGAAGACGGGGAAGGAAGCAGAAACAAGCAAATCCCACCATAGGTTAGAGCTCTAAGGCAAGCTACTCCATACATGAGATTAAGGGAAAGAAACACTGTAAATAGCACTCAAAGCTGGAAGCAGAATCACAGTGAAAACCCACATTGAAAGCAGTTGATGGAATGAGGTTAAAAAACTGTTGAGAATCTCCTTAAAAGAAGAAAGAAGAAGGAAGATGAAAAATGACAACAGAGGGGACTGGAAATCAGATCTACTCCTAAAAGAAAAGATTGCACATCGTATAGATATGTTAAAGAAAATAATAGTATCGAATCTATAGTCAGGACGTTTGTTTGTTTGCTTGTTTGTCAGAGACCAAACCCTAGAAAATCAGAGTTTCAACAGCCCTCACCTTGAAAGTTCACTGACCTTGCGGTTTACAGCTGAACCTCCCCCCCCCCCCCCCCTTCTTCACACACGGCTGATCAACCGGTTCTTTACCTGGCCAAACACCTGGGATGGTCTGGGCGGAACCAGCATTCCAGGAAAGCTGCAGATGCCTCGAGCCACAGCCAGCATCTGTCCTGGATGACCTTTCCTCCTTCTGTGCTTCTAGTGTCCTCCTCAGCCCCTCCCTACTTCCTCTTACTGAGGGTTCATAACCAGGTGTTTTGCATTTCATTAAAGAGGCTTTGACAAAGACACCTCAATTGCTTGGCCTCCCTCTTCTTTCCCGCCCATTTTCTCTTTCAGGCTTAGGTTCACCTCGACACCCCGAATTACTAGGTCTCGCTGGTAGGGACACTTGTTTGTTTTTATTCACATCACATCCAGATCAGTGCCCCACCTCCCACTCATTCCTCACCTCACACAGTCCCTTGCCCCAAAACTGCCAGCTCCCTCTCTTTCTCCTCTGAGTGGGTAGAGGGCCCCATTTTTTACCCCCTCCATCTTGGCACATCAAGTCTCTGCAGCACTAGGCTCATCCTCTACAAGGCAGCCCAGTTAGAATAGTATCCATAGACAGGCAGCTGTTTTAGAGACAGCCCCCACTCCAGTAGTTGGGGGCCCACGTGAAGTCCAAGCTGCACATCTGTTATATATGAGAGAAGGGCCTAGGTTCAGGCTGTGTATGCCCTTTGGTTGGTGGTTCATCTCTGAGAGCCCCAAGGATCAAGCCTAGTTGACTCCATTGGTCTTTCTATAGAGTTCCTATCCCCCTCATCCCCTATGGGTCCCTCAATTCTTCCCCAGTCTCTTCCATAAGAGTGCCAAAGCTCCATCCAATGTTTGGCTGTGGGTATCTGGATCTGCTTCAGTCAGCTGCTGTGTGAAGTCTTTCAGAGGACAGTTATGATACATTCTGGCCTATAAGCATAACAGAGTATCATCAATAGTGTCAGGGACTAGTGCTTGTCCATGGGATGAATCTCAAGTTAGGGTAGTTATTGGTTGGCCATTTCCTCAGTAGTCAAGGTATTTTGAAGGGTTGAGTTGAAACAAGAAAGAAAAAAAGTATTCTCTGGATGGTCTTCCCTTCTGTCTCTGTACTGTATTTTGTCTCCATATTTGCTCCCATGAGTATTTTGTTCCCCTTTCTGAAAAGAACCAAAGCATCCACATTTTGGCCTTCTGTCTTCGTGAGCTTCATGTGGTCTATGAATTGTATCTTGGGTATTTAGAGCTTTTGGGCTAATATCCACTTATCAGTGAGTACATACCATATATGTTCTTTTGTGACTGGGTTACCTCACTCAGGATGATATTTTCTAGTTCAATCCATTTATCTAAGAATTTCATGAATTCATCATTTTTAATAGCTAAATAGTACTCCATTGTGTAAATGTACCACATTTTCTGTATCCATTTCTCTGTATCAATGGGAGGAGAGGTCCTTAGTCATATGAAGGTTCGATAGATGCCTGCATGTAGGGGAATTGGGGGTGGGGAGGCAGAGGTGGGTGGATGGGTAGAGGAGCACCCTCATCAGGGAAAGGGGGATGGGAAAGGGGGTTCCTGGGAGGGGGTGGGAAATGGGTAAGGGGATAACACTCAAAATGTAAATAAATTTAAAATAAATAAATAAATTTTAAAAAAGAGAACAAACCAAAAAAGAAAAAGAAAAACCTTAAAAGGGCTTATCTACTACATTATTAGCAAGATCAATGTAAAAGGCCATATTTAGAGATATTTTTGGAATTATCTTGTACTGTCATCTTAGTATATACCAATTTCAAGAAAAAAATTGTTAAATAACTAAAATACCTACATTTTTGAGGAAGAATTGAAGCACAATTTTGTAAACACAAATAAATCATTTCCTATGTCTTAAAACAGCAGAGAAAGAGCTGAGGCATCAAGAGATTTGAACAGAGAGAATGAGCACAATTATCCTCTCAGAAACAATTATTTTAAAACGATAGCATATGACTCAGGAGAAATCAAAATTATGTTTGATTTTGGGAGTGATAATTAAAAAACAAAAATAAAGATCTGGAGACTTCTGCTGCTCAGCTGAATCACCAATCCAGCATCAGTTCAGGTATGTGTAAAGATCTACACTATGCTTGGCAAGGGAACAATAGACCTGCTTTTGTTTGGACAGTTCTTCCTTACCTTCTTTTGCTTTTCTCCTAGAGGTTCATGCTCTGAAGCTACACCATCACCACCCTACCAGCAACCACTATATCCCCACACCCCACCCTCTAACTCTACCCCAAACCCCCATATACATCCCCACCCCGACCCTCACCTCACCATCACCTCCTATGCTAAGATGCAATGGCCCTGTGGTCACCAGGATTATGAACAATCCTAAGAAGACCACCAGATAAGCCTTGAATTTCCATGGGAGTGGATTTGTACTAAGCTGATACAAAATGAATAAAAAAGCAGGTTAAATATTCTGACAATTGAATAACTGATTTTGCTTATTTGACTACCTACTAATGGCTAGAGTAAATGTTCTCTACATTAAGATGAGAGAGAACAATAAAATATAGCAAGCAGTCAATATTATAGAAAGAATTTTCTTTAATTGCCTCTTCCCTGTAAATTGTGACTGATGCATATTCACTTCAAAACACGATGAATGCAAAACAGAAACTGTTCTAAATTCCAAAGAAAGATTTAAAAGAAAGGAACATATTTTACTCGAACTTATCTTGAAGTGACAGAACTTAGGATTTAGTTGTTGTTCTTTGTATTTGTTTCATATTCCAATTTTCTGATAATATCCTCTTTTTGTATTAAGAAATATGAATATTTTCAAACATCAGGAGAAATAAAATGATATAAAGATTTAATTCCCTGAAATAAGTTCCCCAAAACGTTAGTGGAGACTCTTGTGTCCTTGTACTTTAGGGTACTCATGTTTACTCAGTCTAGAATTGTGCATTTGCTTTACTTCCACAATTTAAATTCTTTCTACTCACTCTTACCAAGGCTCAGAGAGCACATACATCTTTGTCTCGTCCACAATGTCGAACTTTCTACACAGCTATGAGCCCCCTTAGAATATTTTCTTTTTTGGTCACAAAATCTGTTTAACATTAAGATAATTTCTTTTATTTAATAACGAAAAAGTAATTCTACACATGCTGGTTAGATTCCTACCTGGAAATAGGGAAGCATCTCAGAATGTTTACTATAGAATGAACCCAAGGAAGGAGTTAGAGATGGTGGGCAGCACTGAGGAAGTATTGAAACTTCCAAGGACGGCAACTCAACAGAGGAGTGAGTGGAATTTCCAAGGCATGAAGGGCAGCAACTATACAACCAAGATGATTTGCCACGTGCTGCACTTGAAGGAATAGTAACTGTCAGATGTGCAGCAAAACTAGAGGGGACAGATGAGATGAACCAGACTCTTTCATTTCCCTTTAACGCTGACACATTAGTCTCCCATTGTATAACTCAGAGGACAAGAACATCTAGGAGACACAGGGCAAGCAGTCAGATTTCTGTAGCTCAGAACCAGACATGAAATATGACGAATGGAGCTGAGGATCAGAGACAAAAGCACCTCTGGGTGCATGCTCACCACTATAGCAGCCACACATTTTACACTCCATTCTCAGCTCACCGAGGCAACAGCTAAAGCATCTGCCGATGCCTGTTGCCTCCTGTAACTACAGTTGGATGCGTACCTTCTCTGTGTCTTGGAAATACAGGTTGTAGCACAGTAATCCAAACCCAAAAACAATGACTTGGACAAGAGGTGGCTAGAAGTGTCTAAGAGTAGATGGATTTCAACAGTAGAGTCCCTAGAACCTGGTGGCGATAAAGGGGGACTATGCAAGAGAGGGGTCAAGGATACCAGTAGCCCCTCAGCCTGTGGAAAGGCAATGGTAGTCTTGTCACAGTCAATATTTAGAAAACATATTTTGTGGATGGTATGGAAATTTCTGTTATTGGCTGAGATTGCAGTTTGATGAGTGTCAATGGAGCATAAAAGCTACAAGTTCTGACTAGTGGGACAGAAGAGAATGTACCAGCATTGTATTGTAGCTTGTACCTATAACTCCAACATTAGAAGACTGAGGCAGGAATTGATTCTATTAGTTCAGAGCCAATATAGGCTTCAGGGATAGATCTAAAGTCAGGGCCTGTCTCAGACAAGCAAACAATCAAAACAAAAACAAACAAACATCAGGACTGAGGAGATGGTTCAGTGTGTTTGAGCATTTAAAGCACAATCAGAGGCTCTGGGTTCAGATCTGCAGAATGCAAGTAAATTTGCTCATGATAGCATCTGTCTGTAATCTCAGAGCTCCTTTTATGTGTCAGGATGCAGAGATAAAAGAATCTCTGGATGCTCATGGGACAGCTAGCCTGGCATACACTGCAGTGAGTCATCTTGCCGCACAGTAAAAGAAAAGGACCAATATCTGACTTTGTTCTATGATCTCCACATATGTACTATGGTAAACTCATACCCATGTAAACACACACACACACACACACACACACACACACAACTGAGAGAGATTTAAAACAATAACAACTAAACAAACCAACAAATAAAATCCACCAGAAAAGAACCATTGATCAAGGCTGAAAATAAGCCTGTAAAGTTGGTGGGAAACAGGAAGAAAACATTTTACTTAGAAACCAAATTAAGACAGTGTGTGCAATGGGGAAAGAAAAAAGGCTATATCAGGAGCTGCTCAGAGGCCAGTAGGGCAAGAAGGAGGAAGTAATTATTGGAGTTATAAAACAGGAGTTCTTGTTGGCAATCTTGTCAAGTGCATTTTCATTGAAGTGGTCGAGGTGAAAGCCTAATTTGGATGTTTCAAGGGGAAAAAAATCTTAAAGACAGTGTAAGTCAGAAACCGTACTTTTGAGGAGATTGGTTTCAAGGGAGCAACATGAAATGGCTGTTGACACGGAAAATGCAGTCAAAGTACACATGCTTGTATTTAGAGACGAGAAAAAGAATAGAACAGTTTCGTGCTAGTTGAAAATAGCCCTGTTGCTACCATCAAGTATTCACTAGGGGATCAGAATATCTGGCAGGATTTGTTGTTGTTGTTGTTGTTGTTGCTGCTGCTGCTGCTGCTGCTGTTGTTGCTGTTGCTGTTGTTGTTATTGCTAGAAAATATAAATACATCTATATCAGAAATTTACAAATCCCCTCAGTATTTTAGGAGCTGGTCCCTGAGGAGTGGATTTAGCAACTTTATAGAGTACAGACATGAGTAACATCACTAAGGTCTCAGCCTCAACTGCCTTGGTCAGCCTGTCAGATCCTGGCAACTGAAGAGCCATGGCTGCCTTGGGTCAGCCTCCTCTACTCTATTTCTGAACAAGAAGGAGTCCTATAGTCGAGGCAGGCGGTGCTGAGAAGGACAGCAAGAAAGGTAAATAGGACATCTAGACAATTCCTTCTGACATAGCAAGTTTTTGGGGTTTTTCATTTAATCACTCTTCTTCTTTCCAGTTTCCATCTCAGGCTCTGTCCTCATGCAGAGAGATGAAGAAGGAATACAGCAAATTGTACAAGTAGTATTGATTTTCCTTTATTTTCTGGGATTATTTTTTCATTTCTATGTCAAGGATCAGGAAAAAGAAAATCTTCCATATATCACCCCCATATCCCATCTTTTTTCTCGCCGAGGCTTCCCGTTCCCATCTATCTTCTCTCTAAATAGATTCTTTCCACGTCTGTGCAGCTACATTTCCTTGGAAAACACAAACTGAATCAAGGGTGAAATTGCAAGGAAGACATGGAGCTGGGTTTGGACAATGATTAAACTCCCATGTAATAACCAGAGAACCATGTAAGCCACGGGCAGGCCACGGGTACTGGGGAAACGAGGAGTTGATTAGTATGGTCCCAGGGTTAACAACTAGGGAAAATGAGAAAAATGATTAACAACAAGAAAGCATGGAGCAGTGCTGGTCCCTGCTGGGTCCTGGCAGCCAAGAAGCTTAGGGATTTGCCCAGATCGCAGTTTCCTTTGTTTCCTACATTTAGTCGGTTGCCATTTTCTGGGATAAAGGACATCTGACTTTTGAAAACATGATTTTTATTTCTATATGTTTAGGTGAGTTCAAGTCTTCTTGCCCTACAATAAGATATCTATGATGGCCTGTGGCTGACTCTCTGCCCTTCAAACAGTTTCTTTGGAAGTCCCTGTTCAGAAAAGAATGTCCACCTGCAGGGCTCTCTATTGCCAACAGCTTGGAAATGAAGGCAAGCTCTTGAACTTGGTGTCTCCAGCATTCTTTATTCCTACTACCAAGATCCCTGTGAAGACCCCAATTGCTTCATACCTTCTCACCTTGGCCTTCATCTCCTGTCTCCTTCTGAGCCCCATTGCAGAGCTAACTGGCTTTACCAGGTTGACACAGAAGACAGGCAAATCACATTTATGTGATTCTTTGATAACATTTTAGCAACACTGTTAATGCGGTATACCTTAAGAAGGTACCAAATGCTTCATTAAAAAAATAAAAATATATATGGTTTATCATTGCCACAAATTAATGAATGAAACACACTAAATATGACTTCTCTAGGCAGGTGAAACCCTTCAAAAACCTTAGCTCATCAGCATTCTAAGCATAACAGTACAATCATTCATAAAGAAATGATAGCCCCTTCTGTATAGTGGTAATAAAGTAACCCAAGTCCATCACAAAGTATATAGATCTATGGTCTGTAGAAGGACCAACATGCTGTGCAATAACTGTTCCTCCAGAACACATTACTTTATCAGAGTCTGTATAAACTTTATAGGCAAGCACAAGAAACCAGCTTCATTCTGAGTTGAAGGACTCTGTATATAACACACTCCCAGTCCTCAAACCAGCTATCAAGCTTCCATGATTCTTCTTCTAAAGCAGTCGCATGTTTGTTTCATTTGGTAAACACCTATGCAACTTTCAAGATTCAATAGAAATAGCCTCCCATTTAGCAGCTCCATCCTCAAGGCCAAATGCCCACAGTAAACATGCACAAAAGACCTGTGAATGAAAGGCTATAGCTTAGACTAGAATCCCTTATATTTTCTATATAAACCTCCTACCTATAAACATTTGGGGGGGGGGTCATTTAAAAGTAACCAAAGCAAAGTCTCAAATACATAACAAGAAACCCAAGAGTGATTGATAAATACAGCAAAACTAGAAACAGAATGGGGAAACTGAGAAGGACTGCAGCTATAGAAGGTAAAGAAGTATCAAATGAAAAACCATTGATACTGGAGATGCTGCAAAGAGCTGGCAAATAAGCAGTGACACAGCATATTCACTCATCAGAGAGCGGGATGCTTTCAAACTGCTCCTAATCTTTGGCTTTGGCCACTCCTGGGCATATACCCAGAAGATGCTCCTACATGTAATAAGGACACATGCTCCACTATGTTCATAGTTGCCTTATTTATAATAGCCAGAAGCTGGAAAGAACCCAGATATCCCTCAATAGAGGAATGGATACAGAAACTGGTATATATACACAATGGAGTACTATTCAGCTATAAAAAACAATGAATTCATGAAATTCTTAGGCAAATGGATGGAACTAGAAAGTGTCATCCTGAGCGAGGTAACCCAGTCACAAAAGAACGCACATGGTATGTACTTACTAATAAGTGGATGTTATCCCAAAAGCTGAAAATAAACAAGTTACAATTCACCCAGCACAGGAAGCTCAAGAAGAAGGAGGACTTAAGTGAAGGTGCTTTGGTTCCTCTGAGAAAGGGAACAAGATACTCACAGGAGCAATAAAGGAGACAAAGTGTGGAGCCGAGACTGAAGTAAAGGCCACCCAGAGACTGCCCTACCTGAGGATTCATCCTATAAATAGTCACCAAACCCCATCACTAGTATGGACAACAAGAAGTGTATACCAAAAGGAGCATGCCATGGTTGTCTCCGGAGGGGCCCTGCCAGAGCCTTACAAATACAGAGGCAGATGCTAGCAATCAACTATTAGACTGGGGGGGGAGGGTCCCCAGTGGAGGAGCTGGAGGGTGGTCCAGAGGAGCTGAAGGGGTTTACAGCCCCATGGGAAGAACAATGATTTTGGCCACCCAGAGGCCCCAAGACTCCCAGGGACTGAACAATCAACCAAGGGGTACACAAGGTTCCAGCCAAAAATCTGACAGAGGAAGGCCTTGTTGGGCATCAGGGGGAGCAGTGGTCCTTGGTCAGGTAAAGGCTCAATAGAGGCCCCAACAAAGGGAAACCGAGTGGGGGGAGGTGAGAGTGTGTCGGGTGGAGGGTCATATATGTGGAGGCAGGGGTTGGGAGGAGGGGCTGGGGGCCTTTGGGGAGGGGGGAAATTGGGAAAGGTTTTAGCATTGGCAATGTAAATGAAGACGATATTCAATTAAAAAAAAAAAAAACTCTTTGGCTTTGGGTTATCTGAGCATCCAGCAGGAGACTGTGACGTACTGTGTCAGAGCATAAAGTGATGATCCATCCTCTAGAAGAGCCACACTCAGCACTTGTACTCAAAGTCATCTACTTATGAATAGTTTGTCAGCAGCCCTAACCTCTACAGACATCTTCATTCCCAACACCTCCTTCCACATTATCTGATTCATTTAATTTCTTACTTCCGTTTAGTCTCATTCCCCCTTACCCTCCTCCCCACTCCAGTTTCCTCCCTCCTGCGATTTAAGGCTCTTGGAATCTGGAGCTGTGCACAGATGTTTCCATCCTGTGAGTGCATGGCTGTTTCTCAGGTGGTATCTCGGAGCAGGTGTTCTGATGTGTGCCTCCCTCCTTCATTGTCTCTGCTGCTGTGCTCTCTATCCAAACACCAGATTGCACTGATGCTTTTTTCTATCGAGAGAGCACAAGGATTCATGACCGCAAAGTAGGCTGTGCTTCTAGGCTGCTGGAGATGGGTGGCAATGCAGAGCGTTTCTAAGGTACAATTGTATTAGTTACTTTTGCCATTGATGGGAATGAATATTTGATAGCAATTATTTAAGGGAACAAAAATTCATTTGATGCACAGGTTGTCTGTGGTGTGAAAGGCATGGTTAGAAGGGTGTGGTCTGTAGCACACAGTGGGCTAAGCACATGCTTATTCCGTAGTACTGTTGAGGAAAGGGGGCTCAGGTAGGAAGGAGACTGTACTGCATTTTCAAGGCAAACATTTCAGGGAAATACCTTGTTCAAATGTCACCCTACCTCCTAAAGATTCCATAACCTCCCAAAATAATGCCAAAAGCTGGGACAAAGCATTCAAACAAAGCAGACTGAAAGAGATGTTTATAATATGATAAGTGTTGGGCCAAAGGCTTAACGGAAAAGTATAATAGTGTACTATGACTTTATCCTGTGCCTTACTGTATCTGTGTCTTCTCGCATTGTGCTAGTGTTTCTATATGACCATCTCTGCCCTCTACTTCTTCTCATTGCCTTGCATTCACCCTCATGGGAGCCAAAACATACCAGCTTTTTTGTCTCTGGCAGGGGCTATAGATTCAGCATCCTTTTCAATAACTGACTTGAAAAACCTTAACAGATACCAGTCAAATCACAGTTACCTGCTAGGCTTCCTAGCAGGTGGACAAACTGTCAAGTGAAGGGCCACTTCCAAAGACTTCATCTCTGCTAGCATTCTGCCTAAGCTCCACCCCACAGTTACTTAGCAACAGTCAGGTAGGCCTGACCCACTATAAAAGGGACTTCTTGCCCCCTTCTCCCTCTCTTTTTTTCCCCTTTCTTGTTCTCTTTTCTCTTGGGTTCTCCCCTTCCTGCTCCCTGTCCTCTCACCCTTCCACCCTCTCTTCCCCCCCCCCCCCCGCCCTTCCCCATTCCCTTCCCTCTCTCTCCATGTGCTCATGATCATGGCCAGCCTCTACTTCCCTACTCTTTCTCTCTGCCTTTCTTTGCTTCTACTACCTCTCTTAACATCCCTCCCTACACCCTGAATAAACTCTATTCTATACTATACCATCATGTGACTGGTCCCTCAGGGAGAAGGGATGCCTTGGCATGGGGCCGCTGAGACATCCCCTTCCCCCACACCTCACCACACCCCCATAAAGCATACCCCCCTTCTCTTTATCTTTTTATAAACACACCACTTTCCTCATTCCATTCCTGTTGGTTTGTGAGTTTGTCTTTGACCTGAGGATATGGAAGTAAACTTCTCTCTACAAAAACGGTCCTGTCTTACCTTCCTTGTAAAGCTTCCTTTGGGAATCCATGATTATGGCAAGGACATTCCGTTCCTGTCTTTGTTCTATCCATGATAAGTGAGCAGTACTTTGTCCTTCCTGTGATCAGAGAAATTATATATATTTTTTTGATCCTTGTTAAAAAAAATAACGGTCTTCTTGATGTTGCTTATGATCTCCACAGGCACTTATGTTTGAATGGATTTTTTTCTAGGAACCTAGAGAATTAGGGAGAAATTCAAGAGTGAGAGGTGGGGAGCCAGAGGATCTATAGGGGAGAGTGCTCAGAACATCTTATTAATTGAACAGCTTAAAACCCCACCCATATCTGGACAAACCAATGAGCTCCTGAAAGACAAGTGGATCTCAGATATGGGTATTCTGAGCGCCAGTGTGGAGAACATCTTAGAGCCTGTTTTTCTCACTTTACAAAGCAGATTATCTGAAACTGTAATATATGTTTTTAATGTGACTGTATGTGTATAGTGTGTGCTTCTGTGTGCATATGTACATGTGGAGACCAGAGGTGAAAATCAAGTATTGTCTATTGCTGTTTACTTTATTTTATGAAATAATGCCTCTCCCTGAGTCTGCAGCTTGCTATTTAAGATAGGTTACCTAGCCTAGGAGCCTCTGGGATCTTCCTGTCTTTGTCCCTCAGCACTGGAGTTACCAACATTTGCCTCTGGACATAGCTTGCATGGGTGCTGGAGATCCAAACTGTGTCCTCCTGTTTGCATGGCAAGCACTTTACCCAGTGAGGCATCTTCTGCATCCAATTTAATGCATCATAATTTTTATTTTAGGTGCCTCTGAGGGACATTTTCTTTATGAGAGAAGACAGCAATACATTTACTTAAAAAGAGTAAAACACAGAACAGAAAAATGACCTTTAAAATTGGGCACATCTAAATGGGACCACTTAATTACTTCATTCATTCATTCATCCATTCATTCAAAAATATTTACCAAGAATGTTTACTGTTCCAAGCATAAAACCAAAAAATAAAGGGACAACTCCGGTAAGATTTCTGCCAATCTGGATAATTTATTAACTTCCCTCTACCTCAATTTCTCATCTATAAAATATGAATGCTATTACTTACCTTGCAGAGTGTCTTGAAAATTGAAAAAATAAAATGAAACCATTTATGGCATGCATATATTAGCTTTGTATTGAGGGCTATAATTAACCCTTTTCCCATCTTACTTGATTTTTAACTGAGACTCTTCTAGTCACAATGACTCAAGATAATATTAGTCTTTTTCAGTTCCCCATAGAAAGCATTCTTCTCACCATGATTGGTTAGACTTGTTCAAGTTCATGCAGGTAGAGCTTATAGAAATTACCAGAAGGTATACTACTGGACTTTCCCTATAGAAAAATCACAGAAACCATGGCAGGAAAACCACACCAAGCCCTTGCCTCTTAGCTGTGCCAATACAGAACCTAGGTTTTCTTTTGACCATTTTATTCCCCTTCGTTTTGGATTTCTATTTTCTCCATCTGTGATGTAGTAAAAGTAATAATTCCCTGGCCTAATCTGTAGTGACTACTAAATGCAATTATTAAATGCAATAAATGATTGCATATTTTAATGCTTTAATTATTTGATTTTTGTCAGCTGCATTTTTATGTGACACAGGAGAATAACTGAGAATGATTTTCCTGGTACTACATATTTAAAATTTTCTCATTTTATTTCCCTTCACAAATCTGCAAACCCAGATATCTCTTTTGATCAATGTTAATGATGATACAAGTAGCTGGCGTGGGGAAGGTAGAATTATTAAAGTTTAGATTTACAAACTAAATATATTTGAAAATAAAAGTACCCATTAGGGTTTTCCTTTGATGTTCTTAAGTTTAAAGCAGGGATAATAGTAATGTTTTAAAAACATGTTTTAAACTTGGTTTTTGGAAATATAACTATGTATAGTTTGTAATGATGTCATTTCTATGGGACATTATCAGAGTGCAGAGTAAGATTGGAGATTTTGCTCCAGTACCTAACTCATTCCCTATGTCTGCATCCCACTCCATAAATGCTAACCAAAGTGTTAACCTTCTCTTGAGTGATTTATCCTAAGTGACCTACCTCATTCCAGTCCACTTATAGTGAGAATATATTCTGAGGAATATATCCTTTGATAGTTTTGTCATTTTGTACATAATATAATATTTAGTAGCTGACGATGACTGGGTACATGATGAGCAAAACAACATGAGATTAAAGATTAAATCAAGTACAACATAAAATGATACAGCAAAGAGACTCACTAGACAGGACATCTGTGATGCTGCTAGAAACCATGACATATTGTTGTATAGCAAACTCCTTCAGAAATAATTAGAATGAACTCTAAAGAAATAACAAACAGTCTAGTAAATATATCAGCCAGTAATGTAGTTGCTTATTGACATTATCGAGTGTTACTTACTGTCCATCATTGTATGAGTCAGGCTTTTATAAGAACATAAGCAGAGTAGGTCTGTATCATCAGCAGTATCTGAGAATTTCATCATGACACACTGATTGGCTACAGCATCACCAGGCAGTAAGAATTCCTCAGGGTCATTACAGTCGCTTGGGAGCACTATCTAATAGAGTCTTTCAGTAAATGGAATGCTGCACAGTGTATTCCTGTACCAATCAACTAATAACTAAACTCCTGTATCAAAGCAAACCCTTTCCTTCATCCTTTAACTCAACAGGACTAACATCACTTTTTACATCACAGACAACATAATCAGTACTTCCTCAGCAATCCACGTCCTGTCTGGAGTCTGGATTTCCAGAGGCTGCCATGTTCACATTTTACTCAGAGCCATACTAGTTCCTCCTTTGAATTCCTCTAATTTCCAAGGCATGATGCTATTAGCATTCTTACCAAAACACATTCTAATTGTTTGTTTACTACTCTCCCCCAAAGAAATGAGAGCTGTTCACAGATTGCAAATGTCTATTCATATGGATTTAAAAGTAAACTGCATACTTAATATTTCTTGAACAAATAAATGCAGAGTTCTGTCCCCTTTCAGGTACCACCTTGGCATGTCACACAAGGTACAAGGCACTGGGAAGGCTTTCATTCTCTCATTCTCAAGTTTAATTAGTTGCTAGTGTATATTTGTTTCCTGCCTCCATGGTTTCCCAGTATCGTATATAATGCTTTTCTACATGCCATTTTTTCTCATCAGCCTGCCCCTCTTTTCTTTCTTTATCCACCTTGCCCTTTCAATTCCAACTTCAGACACAGCTGACAGGTGGCAAAAAGATAGATTTCTCAACTGTGTACACAAATGAAACTGAACAAGCCTCTCTTTTCACACAGACCAATGGTCCACAATCACTCCTATACAAAGAACGAAGAAACATCTACTTTCAACAAGAGTGCAGTTTTGATTAATGAGAATAGTCATTGTAATTGTTGGACTGGGGAGTAGCCTTTAAAATTATTATAAGACCTTCAATTCCCAAAGATTTCCCAGGGACATCATAGAGCTTTCCTTGTGTCTTATCTAATGAGAAAGCACCTAACCCAGAGAATGGACTTGAAGAGACCAAGGGAGAGAGATGTTGTGTGTATCCTTCAAACCCTTCCCACTTACTGCAACTTGAATGAAACTAAGAGTTGCTCTGTAGATAAACAGTTAATATACTTCCAAAAATGTCATGATTGGCAAGCATCTACTTAACATTTATTATTATTGCTTATTTTTATATGTATTGTGCCAAGAGTTGCACCCAGGGCCTTACACATTCTACAAAACCTGCCACACACTCTCCCTAACAATTCTTATTTTGATTTCACAACTTTCTAATGATAAAGCCAGTATTTCTTCTTCCCCATGTTTCAAGTTAATGAATAAGCCTTTTCAAAGTCCATAGGTGTCAAGCACTGTACACTCATAGCCCAAGCAAGGAGGTTTTACTAACATTAGCTGAACACTACTTGAAGATGTAAATTGCACTATGTGATAACTCTGATAAACATGCTCACACTCCTTCCATCAGTCCTAATCATCTTCAGCATAAAGTCCCAATTTATGAATGAGTAAGCAAGGCATTGGCATCCTGACCCCAGGTCTGTATCCTGCCACCACAGCCACCATAATCCACTGGAAATAAGTGCAAACACAAACACCTGGAGCAGGTTATCTTCCACCCATTTACATAAGTTATAAAACTATCTGGAATGCATTCATTCATTCTTTCATGATTAATCAAGGGAAGTTCTTACCCTGTATGTAAGGCTATCCTGGAACAAATGTAGGTCAAGCTAATCTCAAACTGACAGCAATCCTCCAGTTTTAGCCTCTAGAGTGCTGAGATTACAGATGTGAGTCACCCAGCCCAGTCTCTCCCTCTTCCCAATCCTTGCCCTGTTTTACTACCATTTCTTTAACAGCTTTTTATCACATGCTACTGTCAAAATATCTGTCTCAAGTCTGTTCTTAATGCCTAGATTTGGAGTTTCTGACAGGTATAAGTTTAATACATTTTGTTCAAACTTGCTTCTTGAGCATTTAAAGTAAAACTTAATACAAATTATATGCTAAAAGACTTTTATAGAAAGAATAAATTAAAAATGCAATTACCTATGATAGTAACATAAACTTAAGTGATCTTTGGGCAGTAAAGTATATAGGTATTAAAAGAAGGAAACTAGGTCAAATTAGGAGACATTAAGAGGAGGAAACCCAAATATCTTATTGTAGAAACTACTTTCAATCTCAGAGAGTGTAAGGAAAGCATAGAGCAAATATTATTCTAGGTTAAAGAAGAATAAGATTAATTCTGGAATCTATGAACAGGTTCTTTTAAGATCAATCTTGAGAAAGGTTCTATAATATATCATTGTATCAATAACATATAATTTAAAAAACCTACAGAGAAAATATCAGTTACCAGGAGCCAACTTTTTGTTTTTCAAAAATAAAACACATGACTGTTGAAAATCACTTCTCAGATTTGTTTTCTTAAATTTAGTAGTATTGATCCAATGAGGTGGCCCAGTGAGGAAAGGAACTTCTTGTCAAGCATGACTACCTCAGTCAATCCCCAGAAATAACATACATTGAAAGGGGTGAACCCGTTCCCAAAAGCTGGTATCCAACTCTGACCAGTGTACTAAAGTATGTATGTGTGCACAAAAACACATAAGACACAATTAAAAAATAGTTAAGATATAAATAACTTTCTTAGCCTTTATGCATCTCTATGATTTGTTTTGATACTGCATGAGAAAAATATAGGTTCTACTAAGTACAAATACTAAGTACTAAGTAAAAATACAGGAAATACTAAGTAATTCCATAGTATCAAACTGACTAAAAGGAAATAGGATGAAAAATCAGAATGCACAGTGTGTAAGTAGGCTTCTTTATGCAACAAACAAAGCTACAAATGTCATCCCAAAATACAAATATATGATCTAAACACAGTGTGAGCAATACATGGCTTAGCTGCATTATATAGCTTGTTGCTCTGGATTTATAACAAAAGCAGTCTCATACAAATAATACTTATACTTTCTATGACTCAAGCTCTGGTGCGATAACCACCACAATCAAAACCAACATGGGAAAGAATGGCTTTATTTGACTTAGAGGCTGAAGTCCATCATCTAGGGAAGTCAAAAACTTAAGACAGGACAGACATTGGAGACAGGAATGGGAAGCAGAGACCACCAAGGAACATCACTTACTGTCTTGCTTCTCCTGAATTGCTCACCTAACTTTCCTATACAACTCAAGAACATGCCTGGTAGGGAATGGCATTACACTGGGCATACCCCTCTTCTATCAATTAACCACTAAGAAAATGCCCAAATAAATGCCCACAGGCTGATCTGCTGGAGGCAATCCCTCACTAGAGGGTCTTCTAAGGTGTGACAAGTTGACAACCAAGAATAGCCATCACAACTCACAAATACACTGACATATCCAAATAATATCAAGAGAGGCACAGAACGAAAGGATACTGTGATACAGTCTCTTGTCTGTGACTCGAATATTGGGATTGGCAGATCATTTACTTTTAAATAGGCAAAAGTAGATTATGTTCAAAGATGAGCACTTAGAATGAGAGGGAAGAAGCCATGTGTATGGTACAGGGTATGTTTCAGAAGAAACATGCTAGAGTTAAAGTATCAGTAAGTCCAAGATATTAAACAATCTTCTCAAATAGAAATGGAATGAAATTTGTTTGGAATGACTTCAGAAGACAGAATTAAAACTTGAATAGAAATTCTAAGTCAAATTCATTGTATTCAAAAAAAATTTTGACAGCAAAGCTATTCACAATTGGAACAGTGTGTTTTATAAGGAAGCAGCCTCTTAAAGCTACTGGCATTCAAATGAGAAGGACTAGTGTAGGATTCATAAATATTCTCATTTAAATAGTCTGCAATAGGGGTTCTGAAAGGAAGATGTTCTATGGAAAAAGATAAATATATAAAAATGATGGTGGGATCAGTCACTGAAATGGGATTGAATTTAAGAGGAGATATTCAACATTTCACTTTTCTGACCTTAAGTACATGAATAATAACCTAATAGAAGGGGGAGGTAGCAATCTGTTACATTATCAAATGCCAGAAAGAAAGGTCTGAACTAGAGAATAGTTTGAGCATATCCATTGCACAAGGTCAGTACTGTCCAATCTGAACACAGACATTGTTCTAAATTATTGATTTTATTTACCTCCAATGTAGTCAAAATATTATCATGTAACATGTGGTCAATACAAAAATATATTTGAATAATTTCTTTTCTCTTGTTATTGATTATATACATGTTTAATACCTGCTATACAAAAAACCCGGGATAGCTAAAACTATTCTTAATAACAAAAGAAATTCTGGGGGAATAAGTATCCCTAACCTCCAGCAATACTACAGAGCAATAGTGTTAAAAACTGCATGGCATTAGTACAGTGACAGGCAGGCGGATCAATGGAATAGGATTGAAGATCCAGAAATGAACCCACACACCTATGGCCAATTGATCCTCGACAAAGGGGCTGAAAACATCCAGTGGTAAAAAGATAGCCTTTTCAACAAATGGTGCTGGTTCAACTGGAGGTCAGCATGCAGAAGAATGCGAATTGATCCATCCTTGTCTCTTTGTACTAAGCTCAAATCCAAATGGATCAAGGACCTCCACATAAAGCCAGACACTCTGAAGCTAATAGAAAAGAAACTGGGGAAGACCCTTGAGGACATCGGTACAGGGAGAAAGTTCCTGAATAGAACACCAATAGCGTATGCTCTAAGATCAAGAATTGACAAATGGGACCTCATAAAATTACAAAGTTTCTGTAAGGCAAAGGACACCATCAAAAGGACAAATCGGCAACCAACAAATTGGGAAAAGATATTCACCAACCCTACATCAGATAGAGGGCTATATCCAATATATACAAAGAACTCAAGAAGTTAGACCCTAAAAACCCAAATAACCCTATTAAAAATGGGGTATAGAGCTAAACAAAGAATTTTCACCTGAAGAACTTCGGATGGCTCAGAAGCATCTTAAAAAATGCTTAACTTCATTAGTCATTAGGGAAATGCAAATCAAAACCCTGAGATTTCACCTTACACCAGTCAGAATGGCTAAGATTAAAAATTCAGGAGACAGCAGGTGTTGGCAAGGATGTAAAGAAAGAGGAACACTCACTCCTCCACTGCAAATTGGTACAACCACTCTGGAAATCAGTCTGGCGGTTCCTCAGAAAACTGGGCACATCACTTCTGGAGGATCCTGCTATACCATTCCTGGGCATATACCCAGAGAATTCCCCTTCATGTAATAAGGATACATGCTCCACTATGTTCATAGCAGCCCTATTTACAATAGCCAGAAGCTGGAAAGAACCCAGGTATTCCTCAACGGAAGAATGGATGCAAAAATGTGGTATATATACACAATGAAGTACTATTCAGCCATTAGAAACAATGAATTCATGAAATTCTTAGACAAATGGATGGAGTTGGAGAACATCATACTAAGTGAGGTAACCCAGTCTCAAAAGATCAATCATGGTATACACTCACTAATAAGTGGATATTAGCCTAGAAAATTGGAATACCCAAAACATAATCCACACATCAAATGATGTACAAGAAGAATGGAGGAGTGGCCCCTGGTTCTGGAAAGACTCAGTGTAGCAGTATAGGGCAATATCAGAACAGGGAAGTGGAAAGGGGTAGATGAGAGAACAGAGGGAGGGAAGAGGGCTTATGGGACTTTTGGGGAGGGGGGGCAGAAATCATTTGAAATGTAAATAAAAAATATATCGAATTAAAACTTTTTTTTAAAAAACCCTGCTATGCATAGTCTACTTAGAGCATATCTCAATTCAGGTACCTGCCTTCCAATTGCAAGCACCTAATAGATATATCTGGGCAATAGATACAAATACAGATAACTCAGACACAGAATATCATCAAAATCTTTAAACTATTAAATAGTTTTTCAAGTGATTTAAAATTAAACGCTAATGGTATCCAACAAAATAAACTAAGATTATCCAAGGGAAACTTTTAAAACCATATCCAAAATAGTAGAGCAAAAATGTGTGTGGTCAATTATGCTATACTCCAATGAAAGTTGGGGACTTTAAAATATACAATTAGGGCTAAAGACATGGCTCATTGGTTTAGAGCACTCACCACTCTTACAGAGAGTCCAGAATACAATTCTCAGCACCCACATAGTGGCTCACAAACATCCATAATTTCAATTCCAAGGGTCCTGATCCCCTCTTCTGGATTTTGTGGATAATGGGTATCCATGTAGAGCAAATATATACATGCAAGAAAACACTCATATATGCAAAATAAAATAAATCTAAAAATAAATGCATTGGACTTAGTGTTGTAGAAACCCTGGAAGCAATTTGACAGGAAAGCAAAAGTTCTAATCACACTTGTCTTAGTCTGAGGAGTAATATGTACTATAGTTCTCTGCCTGTGGTCTGCCATAGACTTTGGATCACATTAATACAATAAATAGAAAATGGGATGATAGACAAGCGAAGCAGTAGCATCTACCAGGGGACTCCTACACAAGGCATAGAAAAAGAGCACCCACCCTGCTTCCTTTTGGTAAGCACATATACAGTGTCTTCTTTAAAAAGATTCAAGGTTTCTTCTCATTCAACACACAAAATAAGTCATTTCCTTCTTTTAACATGATTTCATAAACATATTTTGGCAGGAATAAAATTGGAACATTCTTTATACGTGGAGCTGAGTCTTCAGAACCAATGGGTCAGAACAGGTAAATGAAGGCACTCGTGGGAGGAAAGATATGTGTAGATCAGCCCTGATCCATTGTAAAATATATTCTCTTAGTTAAAATGAATAGTATGGTCCATTTATCAAGCAAAATTACTTAATGAAAGAATCTTATTAAAGAAAGAACAAAGTTGCATTGTGTAATTCCTCTACTTAAGGACCAGCCTCCAAAATGCTTTCCCTCTGCTGTTACAGATACATTCAGTAGCTAGAGACCCCAGCACAACACCACTTTACCCTGAAATAAATGTTGGAAGAAGAGAGTGAGATCTTTAGAGACAATGTGTCAGTGTGTCTTAACCCTAGATGCAGATATGGTCCACAAGTCTTAGTCCTTATATTCAGACTGATTGGTTCATATTAAAAATATATAATGATTCCTTCATAAGGTTTGACTTAGAAGACCCATAGCGAGTGTGTGTCCATGCATTTCTGTGTCATTCTGTACAAAGCCACACATTTCTGGACGTCTATCATCTCATCCTTTCTAGCTCTATGTGTCTCCTCCTAACTCCATCCTTTTAGTAGTCCCAGTTTTCCTTGCTACCTCATAGCACCCTGGAATCTCTGTTCTCATGGACGCTTTTTCCTCCTGCTAGCTCATTCTGAGGATTCATGATGACTGCAGTTGCCATAGGAATGATTCATCTATCATAAAGGTGGCTGCATGAGATCACAAATACTCCAAGGAGAGCCAGGAGGGAGGGAAGCAATATTCAAAACAAGAGATAGATCGGCACTGAAAGTAGATGACAGCTTAATGAGAGGGGGAGATAAAGCTTGTACATTTTCTGTAATTCTCATGCGCGTGTGCACAGTGCTGAAGAGACCCAAGCACAGATCCACCTTCAAACATGTCTCCCTTGCCCACTGGAGACTTTATCATAAAAATAGAATGAAATTTATAGGCTGTAAAGACGCAGCCACATTCTCAACAGCCAGTGGTGAAAATGAAAGCCAGGATAGCCTAGGGTGATCTTGGACACCACACCCTAGGCATCCACTGATGGCTGCCTCACCTGTCATTTACAAGAAAGGGCTAGAGACAACTTAGAAAAGATTTAGCTCTCTGCCTGGATGGCTTGATGTTTTAACATCCACTTTTATTCCGAAAATGGACCATTTTTATTATAATGAGCTCCAACTGTCAATACTCCAATAGTTATGGTCCCTTTATTCTTGCATCTCCTTAATGACACTTAAAAAGAATGTAAACCCACAGTCCAGCTGCAAATTCAGATTGAAGCTCATCTGCCCACGGAGTAGTCTGTGATGTGGCTTGTAAACTAAGTCCTATTCCAGGCATAGGCAGCTGCTTCACCATGGACAGAAACATAATCCAGCTACTGCTAAAATTCCTCCCCTGGGGAACAAAGCAACATCTACATCTCTTAAGATTCCCACAAACCAAGTCATGACTCCATTAAAGTTCATTCTGGGAACCAGGAACATCATTGGGCTTCCTTATAGAGCACATGTGAGTATCTACTTACACAAATGAATGTGTCCCTCCCACCATAGGCCACACCTGAAAAAACCTTACCCAACAGGCATGAGCGCCTCCCCATAACTATATAGCTAGAATGTCCTTCCTTTACTCTTCCTTAAACTGTGTACTTACACCATGAAATTGAAGTTATATACACAGGTGGTAGAAAGACACTGGATGTTCAGAGGAGCATCTCATGACCCTCTCACCCCTCAGTCAACATGTCCTGATGAGATTCTTCTTTTGTAAGGTGACACAGACTCCTCAATATGGTAGTGAGTTGACAGAAAGGACAGTCTATCACAATAGCAGGCTACAGATAGGCTTGTGAATGTGGCTAGAGAATCACCACTGTGAACCAGATTCAAGTATCTCACAATACAGCCCTTGCAGTAAACAGGAAAGGAGAAATGTATGGACAATGTGGACCAGCCACCAGGCAGCATGCATATCTTTGCAGAGATATGGGTCAGAGACATTTTTGCATGAAATATGATCCATTGTTATTACAGTTTCCAAGCAATAGAATGCCAATCAGACATTTATAATTTAAGGACTTGTTGTCTTTGTTATGAAGAAACCAGATAAGCAGAGAAGGTAGGAGTACTTCTTAGCATGAGTATAATGGACGAAGTATGGTCTGAGGGTGTGGAGATCAAACATGCAGAAGACAGAACCAAGAAGTTATAACTTTTTTACCTTCAGGCTCTTTGAAACAGAGATGAGTCTCTCTCTATCTATGGTAGCTAACTCAGCCAGTGCTGTGGTTGGCTTCTGAATCCTCTACCAACTCCTGGGGAGTTGGGGGGGGGGTTGTCCAATTGTAAAGCATAGAGCACACTTTGGGTTATAGTGTACAGTTTTTGGTCTGTGGCCAAAACTTTGGCAGTAAAACACAAAACAGGATAGTTATAGTAAACCTTCTAAAGCTACTTCCTTTAATATATTAGAGAGCTTTAAAAGAAATGCTGTCACAGCTAAGTCAGACAATGGTTATGTCTCTAAGACATTATCCTGTGGTTCTTTACCCTTCTTTTGTAGCACCTGCAAATTTATTACATAAGATATTATTTTGTACTCAATCTAATTAGTTGGAACTATTTGTAGTCATTTGAAACACACTCCATGTTGATTAAAATAATTAGTGTAGGGCTACTAAATATTTACCTAAGATATGAATCCAGGGGGAATTTGATAAATTTAATTAGCAAGAACTAATTATTGTTATGATAGGAGTTAGGGTTTAATAAATATAATTACAGAGCACAAATGATGGTTTCTTAATTAATAGATACTAGTTGCAAACATAAGAGCCATTATCATATTTTCATGCAGGACATGTTATTCAGCACACCTTCCAGATGTCAACGGTAGCAGTAATGGCGACTTACAATAAAAGGAGCTCGCATTTTATAAGGCTTACACTGTGAAACCCAGATCTAAGAGGCTAGAAATTAACTCATTTAGTCTCTATACCACGCTACTATAGTCTACATCTTACAGATAGAGAAACCAAGGCCCAGGAAGGTCTAGTAACTTGTTCAAAATTATACACTAGGAAAAGACAGAGCGGGAAAATGATCCCATACAGTTTAGCCCACAGGTCCATGTCCTGTACTATTCTCTATGGAGCCTAGAGCAAACAGTAACCACCACAACAATAGAAATATAAAAAACGAATGAAATGAATGAAAAAGATCAGTGGCTAATATCCTATTTCACACTTACAATCCAGAGGTAGTAAATGTTTTGGTAACAGTGTGTATCCTTTCCTGATGTGGATGTTCACATCAATTCCACAATGACTGGACCATTCACTTTATGCATGTAAGTCAAGGACACTCTACAGAACTAATGCTTTCTAAAGTTTTTTTTTTTTTTTTTTTAGGAAGAAGAGCTTGCCTGGCTTTCGGTATGAGTGTCTTTCCCCTAATCCCAGCTTATGTCCCTTCTACGGTCCTTCCCATAAAAGAATGTTTACGTCTTTTGGTTGTGCCTTTGGGACATGGATGGTGCAGGAATTTCATTTACAAAGAAAATGGGCAATTGTCATCAATAATAGAAAGAGACTGCACTAAGGGCAGGTTGCAAAAACACAGATTGTCTTATGCCCAGAGCTTTCTATTCAGATTGGATTTTGGGAGATCTGGGATAGGGCCAGAGAGCAAAGCAAGCATAGAGACCACCGCCCACAGGCCCGTCCTTGTTTGGAAGAAATTGTATTTCTCTCCCTGGTCAATTCTGAGACACAATTTAATCTTAGGAGAGCAACATAGAAAAAAGAGACAGAGGGAGAGAGAAAGAAAGAAAATGAGAAAAAACAGTAAATAGTAAAAACAGGAAGCAGTAAAAGATAGGCCTGGGTGTACAATTTTTTTTTGTGCCTGTTAAATGAACTCTGGTGGGGATGAGGAGAGAGAATTATCCTATTTATATATTGAAAGGAATTTTAAATATGCATAGGCAGGGAGAGAGGATCTGCAGAGATTGAAATGCAAAACACAGCATGGTCTGTGCATCTTCCTTCCCACCTCTCAGTCCCATTAGCAAGCTCCTGCACCAATTTCTGGAAAGCTTCCTCTAAAACTCAGAGCCATCCTTCAACTTACTCAGCATTTCTGATTTAGAAAAGCGATTCTATTTTTAAAAAGGAATGGGGGCTTCACTTACAAAACACCTTGCAAATGTATTCACACAAGAACATGCAGTTTACACTTGTACAATGAAGCACGCAAGTCCAGCAGACCCGTCCACCTACAATGCTTTACTCCCTTTAGTTTTGCATCACAACCTCTTCCCACTCAGCATCCAGACAGACAGTTAAGATTCATAACATGCAGGGGTGTCTCCTGCCCTTATGCATGGAGACAAGCATGGAGATGAGGTAGCAGGAGAAGTCATACTCATTAAACAGAACACAATCACTTAGCAACATTTAAAAGATTAAACAAAAATTCCATTAGTCCCCATTAATGTGCTTTATCCCCATTTAAAAACCAACACTCATTTCACCAAAATCTTAACCTCCCTATCAAATTCACAGCTGACTCTCCCTAGTAGGCCCTCCTTACTACCTACAGAAGAGCAAGAACCACTGTCTTAAATGGCTTCACTATGGGGTAAATGCTAGTGTATTGATTGCCCAGCTCCCTGACCCAAGACCAACAACTGCTATGTCTTGAGCTAAAGTCCTGGAATAGTGACTGGAGAGTTGGCTCAGTTAACAAATACTTGTTTCTCAAGCATGTGGGCCTGAGGTAATCCCCAGAACCTTCATATAAATACAGGTTCTACAGCTCAGATTGCGGATCTCAGTGCTGGGGAGACAGAAACAGGGGATCCTAAAGCTCCAGGACCAGCCAGCCTAGCCCAGTTACTGAGCTCTAGGCTAAATAGAGACTCTTGTCTTGGAAGTGGGTGATATTCCTTAGGAAGACAGCCAGAGTTGTCCTCTGACCCGCAAACATGAGTTTACACATACATGAGCATGGCAAGTATGGACAAACACACACACACACACACACACACACACACACTGATTATATTTAAGAAAGACCTACAAACATCTAGGAATAAGAAGAAACTGCTTGACACTAACACTTTTATGAATTATTCCACATCTTTCTCCATCCTTCTCCATCCTCAATCTCTCTGTTCTGCCATGTCTCTCACAAATACACAAAGCCTTTGTGCATCTAAAGGAGATTTTCTGGTCTATAAGGTTTGGGAAGCTGCTATGATCTGGTTATTTACAGAGGAGTCTATTTTTTAGATTACTGAGGTTTGTTATCAGTCAAGACGTCCAGATTTTTTATAAGCTTCCATTTAAGTACTAAAATGTATGGAGGAAAGAAAAGGAAGGGGAGAAATGAGTAATGACAGGGTGCACATTGCTTTAATTTTAGTGCAGTGGACATTAACTCTTTGAAACAGGAAGAGATCTTGGAAAATCTAGCCAACCGTATCTTCCTTCTCCCCAGATCCCAGGAAGAAGCACTTTACTTCTCAGACCCAATCATATTCTACCTGGCTTACGCCTACCCATCAGCTCCATCAACGTCCTAGACATCTATGTCAGATGCTTCCCATCTGATGTTTTAATGTTTGTAATTTAGAGGGATAGCAATTGGGAGGATCTAATAGGACACATGGTTGATTCTGCAATGGAGATGTGGCCTTTGTAGTTTCTCTCTGTAATCCAAGTAGGTTAAGGTAATTACAGCCATGATGATTCATTTTACCTCAGCATCAGAGATTTGGGGTCTAGTGAGAACTGTTTGCATAGAGACCTGGATTAATATTTTTCTTTCAGACGTGACATTTCCCTTTAAGGGATCTAGGCAATAGGAACTTAAGACTAAGTTCAAAAACTTTCTCCAATCCCTGGGCATAGGTCCTGCACTAAAGGTCCTAGTGTGGAGTATATCCCAAAATAACAACTAGCCAGAAGAGAGAAATATAGATTAGGTAAAGGCTCCATATGAACAGTTCTCTGTAGAGCCAAATTTATGATATAAGGACAATATGAATTGTCCTGAATGCAATCTTGTATTGGAAACTCAGGGTAGTGATTATATTTACATTAGATTTCAGGCAATCAAAGACCAGTAGTGAGGATGGGAGAGGAATAGGCTTTAATGTGTGACAACTCCACCCCCCTTAAATTTTCTTTTATTGAAAATAGATTTGTTTTTTCATCTTGAAAACACAAAATCTCTTCAGAAGCAAGAAGAAAATTCCACAAAGCTATCTATAGTTCACATCTCAATTCTAAGCATCCAGTTGAAAAAGAGCTGAAGAGATGGCTCAGTGGTGAGCTTGTATATTCTTCCACTTTAAACTACAACTCTACCTACCTTTCATGGAGCTTATGCTGGGATCATAATCCTAAATGGTTGTTTCCCCAATGGCTGCAGTATAACAACAAATAGGTAAATAAATAAAGCCTTATTGAAAGAGGCCATGGGTATCTTCACTTCTAACTTTTTCTACTTATAAGGACATTTTAGGATCTCTTAGACACTTGCTTCTCATTGTCTTTAGAACACACTGAATTTTTCCCAATGGGTTGGCCTTCCTCTGGTTTACAATGCTTCTTTCCTTCTATGAGATGAAGTAGACTGCTTCTCTCTCACAATGACTGACAGTGGATCGGCATACACACATGGATTTCATACAACCCACCCTCCAACTTTCCTTGCTCTGCATCCAGGTACAATATTCTGGAAGACATCATCCTTAACATAACACATAGTACTCACAGTCCTAGCTCAGGGCCCTACCTTTCTTTGGATAATATTTAATTTATTTGCCTGTAATACATTTTTCCTCCAATCATCTGCACATACAGAAAGCAGGAGTCATGAAGCACATCTTTCATTATAATTGCAGCACTAATGATGCTTCAGTTTCATCAGGGGCTTTGTATCCAGCATGACTAATTCCATTCCATTGTTCTTCCATGACTCACCCCTCCTTCCGACATCAGACACACACCCTTATAAAAAAACAATATATGAACTGAATGTTTGTAACTCCTTTAGTTTGTGTTTGAACCCCTGAACTCACAGCTTCCCATGTGATCTGGAAGTAGATCCTTGGGAGGTAATGAAGTCACATGGTGAAGCTGTCATAAATGATATCTGTGCCTTTCTAAAGGACAACTTAAAATTTCAAGCCCTCATTATACCATGTGAAGAGACATTGAAGATGATGGTAGTGGATTGAGAAGAAAAATCTCACAAAGACCAGCCATGATTGCATGCTTGATCTTGGGCTACAAGATTCCAGAACTGCAAACAGTGAACTTTTGTTACTT
Source organism: Apodemus sylvaticus (assembly GCF_947179515.1). NCBI lineage: Eukaryota > Metazoa > Chordata > Mammalia > Rodentia > Muridae > Apodemus > Apodemus sylvaticus. Next base: position 112,207,988 of record NC_067477.1, read on the forward strand.
ATACTCTATGGTGCTCATGATAACTCACTAAAGCAGTCTGAAATGTGATGTCCTGTCACTGTGGTGTACTGTAATAAAAATATTCTGACAAAGTAAGTTAAAGGAGAGGGGCTTTACCTTATCAATCAGTTCAAAGTTTGGTCCATCATGATGAAGAAACGAAGGTGGCAGGAACTGAAAGCAGCAGGTCACATGGCAACCATACTAGAAAGCAGAGAACAATAAATATATTGTTTAAACATACTGTTGATGCTTTTACTTCTTCTACTCTGATACAATCCAGGATCCTTTGATGAGGAAATATTAGTACCCACCAAAGGTGATCTTACCACTTTGTCAACATAATCAAAATCATCCCACACTGGCAAGCCTACAGGCTAACCTAATGTAGACAACCTCCCATTGAGATACCCTGCCCAGGTGATTTGATACCCTGCTAAGTTGACAATGAATATTAACATCACTAGACCATTAAGAGAAAACCATTCAGGCAATAAGAAGAATATTCACAAATAGAGAGTGTTTCAGAGGTAAATAAAAAAGCTATGCCCAAATTGCATGTAAGTCACTGAAAGGAAGGATGAGTCTAGTCTGTATAATGCATGGAGCCATGGGATCCTTGTGGTCCCCTTTGCTTAGAGGGTGGGTGATTTCTTAGCAGCTGCCGTGTTTGGAAGCCCAGGATACCTGTAGAGCCATTGCATCTCACAATGATTTCTACTGTCCTCTGGACACAGATTTCACCTGTACACTGTCATAGACAGAACTGTCAAAGACAGAGCTCAACCTGCTTTTTGAGAATTAGAGGCCTTCTTCTGTCTACTATGCACAACCACCCTTTTGAGATCCATCTCAAATTCTGGTTATCTTCTCCATCAGCCCTTTAGATTTATTTACCCCTGCCTTTATATAGAGGTGACACACATACACACAAATACACACACACACACACACACACACTCACACACACACACACATACACAGTCATAGACTTATCAGCCTGCATACTCAGGTGCTCTTCATGCTAAGATTAGGCAAATGATTACTAGGTACCTGGTGAGGAATGTAAATGTATCAGGGTCTTTCCCAGCAGAGTCCTGCAGATGCTTGCTTCCACACAAGACCCAGAGAGCATCTATCTTCCCACAGGAGACACCAGGACTCGGTGGCTGTCATTTGTTTCTCCTCCTCATGCTGTTTATTCACTCTTTTAACAAATACTCATTCCTCCTCACTGAGGCTGTGACAGAGAACAAGACAGTCCTGCTGCCAGCCCTTATGAAGATCATAGCCCAGCAGTGTATGCACGAGTAAATAAACAATTGCAAATCAGAGTGAGATGCACAACACTAAGCTAGGAATGAATACTCTGGAAGCGCTCAAGTAGACAGCTGACCCAGACCTGGGCAGGGCTGCTGGCAGAGCAGCTTCTGAGCTGAGATGAGGGGAGGACTATTCAAACAGTAATTTATAAAAGATCTAGAAGTTAAAAGGGAAGGGAGGGAGGAGTGGGGGAAATGTCTCACTTAGGGCAAAAGAAGATTGTTTATCATTCTTTGTATTCCAAACTTACACACACAGACACACACACAGACTTCTTCACACTGCACACTCAGGTGCTCTCATGCTATGTCTTTGTTCAGCCTATTAGCATCAAGTGTGAGGAATGAGACTTTTATCCTATATTTTGGATGAAGCATCTATGTCTGAATTTTCTTTTGTTTCAGTGTTGATAGAAATCTAAGTCATTAACCTTACAAGAACCCTTTGAATTTTTTCCTTAGAAGGTAAGTAGGGATAAAGCTTTTCTCAGAGAAAATCTAGGGAGAAAATAAGAAGGTCACATGATCAACACTACATATATTCCCTGCCTTCATTCCTGAGCCAAACCTTCTAGAGAGAATGCACTAAATTCTGAGAAATGTGCATAGAAAGAACTGCTATTGTCAGGACAAAACCAACCTTTTGATGAGCATCTTCTAGGCACATAGGAGAGGAACAGACTCCTGGGACTCAGCAGAGGTAGTGCAAGGGAAGTGAAGCAGGCGAATGGGGGTGTGTGCAAAACTAAACAACAGGTGAGGTCCAGAAAGGTTCACAGGGCTGAGGTAGGGGAACTAGATTGTCTGACTTCTTCCTGAATCTTCAAACACTTTCTGCACAGAGAACAGATTCCTAATGGACCTTAGATGTTGTATGTCTGTTTTGCCAGTTAGTGCCAAAACTCATTAAACACCTGAGATGGCCTGGAGGGTGTAGCAATTTCCAGGAGCTTCATCTCAGCTTTTTCAGCACCCTCTCATTCGTCAGCAATGATCCCCATGAATCCTTTCCTGAAAAGTACCCACAATCCCTCACTATAGGTACTCCAGGGTATGCATTGCCCATCCAAAATCACTTGGCATGAAGTTCATGTCTGCACACTGCACCATCTGCCCCCTACAGAGAGTGGCCTTAGAGTGAGGGTGCTCAGAGAATAGTTAAGCAGTTTCATGTTCACATGCAAATACATTTATACACATACACCGTATAATGACAGGAGAGGTCCTTGGGAAATAAAATTAGCTTTGTAATTTCTGGATCCTATAAGATGAAAAGTATGACTCTATTAAAAATTATTAACTTATTATTGGCAAGAAATTAACTGGCCAACATCAGAAAACTTCAGGCTCAATGAGAGATACAATCTCAAGGCAAAAAGACAGGGAGAAACATAACGACACACCCAATATCCTCCTCTGGCCTTTGGAAGTTTGTGTATGGGTACATGCAAATCCATACAGACAGGCACACACACACACACACACACACACACACACACACACACACACGCCCCAAGAAGCAAATGGGAACGCATAACAATGTAGTTCTCAAGTGATCCCAATTTTACATATTGTTAATAGTTGTGATCATCACTGTGGCTATTTCAGTAAACATCCCTCTTATCTGTAACCTTTACTTATCAGTGGCCTCCTTTGCAAGCCCTGTGACTTCCCTCTGTGAGTGGAAAGTTAAGGTAAACTTAGGTAGGCCAACTTTACAAGGGCGAAGACTCCGTAAGAAGCAGATTCCAATGGCAACTGGCTCCACCAAACAGTAGGCTGAGCAGTATGAACTTAAGCAAGCTGGTCAGATGCTTGACAAATGGGACCTCATGAAATTACAAAGTTTCTGTAAGGCAAAGGACACCATCAAAAGGACAAATCGGCAACCAACAAATTGGGAAAAGATCTTCACCAATCCTACATCAGATAGAGGGCTAATATCCAATATATACAAAGAACTCAAGAAGTTAGACCCCAGAAAACCAAATAACCCTATTAAAAAATGGGGTACAAAGTTAAACAAAGAATTTTCACCTGAAGAACTTCGGATGGCTGAGAAGCATCTTAAAAAATGCTCAACTTCATTAGCCATTAGGGAAATGCAAATCAAAACAACTCTGAGATTTCACCTTACACCAGTCAGAATGGCTAAGATTAAAAATTCAGGAGACAGCAGGTGTTGGCAAGGATGTGGAGAAAGAGGAACACTCCTCCACTGCTGGTGAAGTTGCAAATTGGTACAACCACTCTGGAAATCAGTCTGGCGGTTCCTCCGAAAAATGGGCACCTCACTTCCAGAAGATCCTGCTATACCACTCCTGGGCATATACCCAGAGGATTCCCCAGCATGTAATAAGGATACATGCTCCACTATGTTCATAGCAGCCCTATTTATAAGAGCCAGAAGCTGGAAAGAATCCAGGTATCCCACAACAGAAGAATGGATGCAAAAAATGTGGTATATCTACACAATTGACTACTATTCAGCCATTAGAAACAATGAATTCATGAAATTCTTAGGCAAATGGATGGAGCTAGAGAACATCATACTAAGTGAGGTAACCCAGACTCAAAAGATCAATCATGGTATGCACTCACTAATAAGTGGATATTAACCTAGAAAACTGGAATACCCAAAACATAATCCACACATCAAATGAGGTACAAGAAGAACGGAGGAGTGGCCCCTTGTTCTGGAAAGACTCAGTGAAGCAGTATAGGGCAAAACCAGAACAGGGAAGTGGTAAAGGGTGGGTGGGAGAATAGGGGGAGGGAAGGGGGCTTATGGGACTTTCAGGGAGCGAGGGGGTGCAGAAAAGGGGAAATCATTTGAAATGTAAATAAAAAATATATCGAATAAAAAAATAGAAAGAAAGGAAAGTTTGTTTTGGCTCATTCTTTCAGTTCATGATGGGCTCATACCTTTGCTTTTGGTCTGGGAAAAGACAAGAGACATCATGGGAAAAGGAAGGTCCCCCAGAGACTGCTTACATCATGATGCCCAAGAACCAGAAAGAGAAGGCGCTTCTGCCAAAGAATAGCTTTGGAGAACACATCCCCATTGACCTCCTCTCTCCAACTAGGCTCCAGCCTCAATAATGCTGTATTATGATCCATCTGAAGATTAATCAAGAGAATAAATAATTCCAGGCCCTAAGAATCTGGTCATGTGTTAAGATTGCTGCAAGATTTAGGGACCAAATCTTCAACACTTGAATTTCTTGAGAGATTCAAACCACAATATCAGAACCCCCTTCAAACATAAGATTGCACCAGTAGAATAGCCAAAAGTGCTTACCAGAATGTTTAGGTTTCTGAACAACCATTCTAGACTCAACAGAATAGCATATCTCAGGAAAGTAGCTAGGAGTCGGTGCTCAGAAGCACTCCTCAGTGAAGCTGATCTCACACTGGTAGGGAAGAGCCACAGTCTTGGGTCAGCATGTCCTTTAGATGGCATCGACTGTACCCAGGTCTCTTTCCCTGTTGCTGACCTTAGGCTAGTCCATCTTGGAGGTAATACTGCCCTGACAGAGCACCCAGATGGCACCAATTAAAACTCATTGGCTGGTTGTCAGATGGTTCACTAGCTATGTCTCACATCTAACCAACAATAAGGGCTAGCTGCTATACCAGCTGGCCAGGCCAAACCATCTGGACTCTGTCCAGAAGGACTCCATGGAGGCCTGAGGGAGAGGCTGCACATAGATTTCAGACAGTGCCTTGCTCTCTTGCAGCTTCCAACTGTGGGACATCTCTTCACACACTGGTGTGTTTTCCAAGCTTCACACTTAGCTGCTGAAGTGTCTGAACCATGTAGAAAAGCGCAAGGATATTCTAAGCTCTGCTTCAAAAATCTCTTTGACCACATGAGTAGGTCCATCAATTGCTCTTATTATGATAAATTGTCCTGGAAGTTCTTTCTATTATCTCTGCCCTGGTAAAATGGCCAATGCCCCTCATTAGCTTGGGTTACCTACCTGGATCTGTGTGGCTCTCCATCTGGGAAAGAAAAGAAAAGCCAGTGCTGGTCAACCTGATGATGAGTGAGCTTTATCAGCCTGTGTTAGAATCCCCAATGCTCAAAAACTCCCTGTCAACCCACCATTTATTGTTCATCTCTTTAGAAAGGCAGCAGGAATTAAGGCTGGTTGCAATGGATTCCTGAGTAGTTTCCAGTGGATCCACCACACTGAGATGGAACAATTCTTATAGGATGAGAGCAGAGAGGAATTATCCTAGCACCCAAGGCAGAGAAAGGTTCTGGACTCTGAGGTCATGAAGGTTGTGGCCTGAGGTGCTCTCCTGGGGTTCTAAAGGCTTAGCTCTCTGATCCAGGCTATCCTTGAGAGTTGGTTCTAGTTCAGGAAGTCTCTTTAGGAACAGGCCTTAGACTGTTCCCATCTCCACCTCCACAGACCCCTAGAAGATTGAGACAACCCTGGAGTCTCCTACATCTCATTGATCAGTGTCAACAACAGGCTGTGGAGCTCATCAATACAGAGATTTGTGAAAAAAGGAGTGCAGAGAGAGGGAAGAAAATCTGTTAGCCCCCTCCAAAGTGTTTTATTCTCTCTTATTTTGTTATTTTCATGGCACTCCCTGCCAGGTCTTGCTTTAATTGTTTTGTTTTGTAACTTTGGAAACTTTATGAGTAGAAGGACTGTGATTTGTTTCACTCCCATTTCCAGTATTGAAACACTCATCTGTGTTCAAAATGTGGTTATATACTGAAGGAATGGGCTTACTGTGTCTAATCATGATGGTTCTCACCCACACCATGTACGCCTTTGCAAGACCTGAGAAATTTATTACTTGTTCTAGTGGTTGGGAAGTTCAGAATGCACATGTCAGCAAATTCAATACCCCATGGACACCCTTGAATCATAGGTGACATCCTCTGTATTCTCACATGGTTGGAATGCAAAGAGAGTCACACAGTAATATCTTTAGGACATGATATGGTCACCTGCTAAAGATTCTACCTCTTAATGCCATTAGGTTCTTAACATGCGAACTAGAGGGAAGGAGAGGACACAATATTCAGACTTCATCAGTTAGCATCAAAAGAAGACCTCTCTTGGATACCTCCATGACAAGCTAGGCTGAGTCCTCGTGCTTTGATGAAGGAGCCAATTATGACATCATGAGAGCTTAACATACAAGAAGCCCACGGGGACCTGAAGGACTGCATTCTATTTGTGAACCCTTGGGATGTGATGCACAGTAGGTACTCATTAGATGTGTACTGTGCAAATGTCTGAACAGATGCATAGGCAGCTATTCCAGGTGGGAGGGATCGACTGAGAAAGGCTCACAGGAAGATTTATGGTGCAAACAGACAAGAAGGGGATATTTGCTCATTGCTATGAACTGAGACTCCAGGTAATTCAAGGTCATAGTGACAGACACGTCATAATTTAGTCTAGGCAAAGAGCTGTATTAAGATACCATGCCCTCCAGCCAGAAAGTGCCTTTGTTGCTACACTCGGGGCATTAAGCTGGAAAGCCATTGTAGTTCTCTCAATAGCTCTATGAAAGAAGAGTCTTGATTTCTTCATCTCTATTGTGGGGGCTGTCCCTGCAGGTCCTGCTGGAGGGAAGGAAACAGAATCCTGCTCTGACAGCAAGATTCTGGGGCACGTGTATAAACCCTAAGCAAGGAAGAAATACTACCACAATATTAGGTCAGGGCTCCTTGACTTGCTGTCCTTCTGTCTATTCTCTCCTCTATATGGAATTTCCAGACTAGACTCCGGTGCTTTCTAACAATAATATAAACCAGAGGCATCTGCTTCCACCGTGCTCAGCTGAAAGGCCTTTTAAGCTCCCCACTGTTTGTTTTGGTTTATTACCGAAAGGCTAAAACCGTTAAAAAAAAAATCATTGTTGTGGGTATTTTCCAGTTGAGATGAAATATTTAACAAGGGTAAGGTAGGGAGGAGGAAGTTTGCTGAAAATACCATTTTTTAAAGGTCAAAAAATGCATAAACCCATTACTTTAATATTGTTTGTTCTCACAAGACACAAAATGTTCCAAGCTTTTCCTACTCCAGATTGTAGTGCACAAATGCACACAGGTATCAGATCCTTCTCCCCAGCCCAGCTATGATCCCTTTACAGCCTTGCTTAGAATCTTCCATAGTTCCACCTAGCCCAGAAAATAAGACACAGTATCCTCAGCCCAGCAGGAAAATCCTTCCCTAAGCCAGCTCGACCTACTTGCACAGTCTCACTGCCTAGAGGGGCCTCACACCCGCCTCCAGATCAGCCTGCTACAAAGATGCGTTCTTGCAGAAAATTTCAATGTATAGTTTTACCTCTCTATGTCATAACATCACAGCAGTCTCTG